>NC_139714.1:27969652-28092341 GCF_964188405.1 Protomyctophum parallelum | reverse complement strand
TGCTTTAACGCTTCTGAAGAGAAATAAGGTTTTGTGTCGGTCGGTCGGCCAACCTCTGTGGCGACAAACTTCTGTTGCCAAATATGTGATCTTATCTTCACAGAGGAATGTTGGGCGTGTGGAATTATCTCAATTGTACAGTAAATATACACAGGGATTACTGGCTGTACCTCCAGACATCCTGAGTGAGTCTTATACTGTAGATGTGCTATTTTTAGAACAAATGTACGTGGCACACATTTTTAAATGTACTGTGTATAACCCTGTAAAACCCGGATTCATTTCTACTTGCAAAAAAGAGGTTTCAACCTTAATACTACTTTTTACTACTATAGGACTTACAGAGGAAATATATAATAATTATTCAAATAATTATAATAATAAATTAATAATTTACATTTGGGGGATATCTTTCACAATAATAAATAAAACATGTTCTAGACAATCTAATGATAACACAAAAACATATATTATACAGTTATTTTACTTAATTTTATCAGTTATGTTCATTACATTACAACTGGTACAGTCATTGGTCATGCTATTTGCATATAAATACCCCCCACAGAGGCTGAAATTCACACAAATTAAAAATCTCTGGCCATGGATCTCTGGACTCAGGACTGGAGTTTCAACCGAAGACAAATTAGGCTAATTTGTCCCTGGTTGAAACTCCAGTCCAGAGATCCAGTCCAGTGAGTCATGGTGTGGACTGTGGACACTCTCTCTAAATGGTTCGACTCCAGTCCAGTGAGTCATGGTGTGGACAGGGGACACTCTCTCTAAATGGTTTGACTCCAGTCCAGAGATCCAGTCCAGTGAGTCATGGTGTGGACAGGGGAGCAGACCTTTCCCCTGCACGGCGGCATCCTTTCAACTCCGGCCTCTTTCCTGCCTGACAGTATAACAGTTACACCACAACTATTTCCTCTGAGTCACCGCGCTGTGTGATCTCTGGTCGCTACGGAGACGCACAGGCATCTCCGCACCTCCAGCACACACACAGACACACGAGCGCATCGCACACACACGCACACGCGCACACACACACACACACACACACACACACACACACACACACACACACACATACACATGGCATGCCTGCTCCACTGATAGCTCGCAACCAAATAATGGGCTATTTTCTATACTTGGATTTTTCTTTCTTTCTTTCTTTCTTTCTTTCTTTCTTTCTTTCTTTCTTTCAATACGCTGGCCTATTTTGGAGACACCATACCCAGAGGGTCGGGCGGTGAGGTGGAGAAAAATCACTCAAATGTTTTACTCACTTTAAGTAAAAGTATCAATGCTGCAATGTAGAACTATACTCTGTTACAAAGTAAAGTAAAAGTCAAAAAATACTATTTTGGACAAAGACTCAGAGTATGGGTTTCATGACGTTCGGACTATGGGTTTTATGGGTAAGTCTGCCATTGGCAGTCCAGAGACGAGGCTGCCAATGATGAAAAGGTGTCCACTACAGTCGCTACTACAAATGTAGTCCAGGCGCGTTGCAAGCACCTGGCAAAGAACTACAAACCACAACACAAAGAACCTGGGTACAAAGAACTACAAACCCCTTCACCCACAACACAAAGAACCTGGGTACAAAGAACTACAAACCCCTTCATCCACAACACAAAGAACCTGGGTACAAAGAACTACAAACCCCTTCACCCAACTACACAAAGAACCTGGGTACAAAGAACTACATCCATCCATCCAACCATTTCACCGAAGCCCTCCAGACAGCTCCCTGTGATAAAGCAGGACTTCCAGCTGTGCTCCGGTCGTATCGGTGTTGATGGTAAATTGCTCCATGCTGCTTAAATGTCTTGTTATTCTGGTCTGTGTAGCTGACTGTGGACGGCTGGCAGACAACAGACATCCTTTGATGTCGCCTACCTGCCCCGCGAGGCGCCGCGCGCACCGCCAGGCCGCGCGCCGCTGCTGAACAAACACCACGCGCGTTGTCCAGGCGACAAAACACCAGGAAGCAGGAATTCTGCGGGTTTGGGAGTTTTGCATCACAAAGAGCAACGAGGGAACATAATAACCCATTCTGACCTGAGATCAGATTCTAAAAAAATGTCTTCTACATCCTGACAGTTTTCTGAAAAAAGCTATGTTTCTGTGTCAGTCGTTCTTCGATTTTTTCAAAAATAGCAGACCTACAAGCTCGTAGAGCGCCACTCGGTGGCGCACTATGCTTGTAGATCTGCTATTTTTCAATAGCTAAAGCATAACCTAATGCTAACACCAAAAGGGGTTCCCGCCAAAAATGGGATAATATAGACAGGATGAAACGACATTCCACACACCGACGGGACGACACCAGAGACTTTGACTGACTGCCGTGCATCATGACCTCTGCAGCGCTGCGTGCGTCGCATATGGTACACGAACATTTATAATTCATAAAGCGCTTTCATCCAAAGCGCTTTACATAGATTGTGCATTACATTCACCCATTCACACACACACATTCACACACCTTTACATAGATGGTGCATTGCATTCACCCATTCACACATACACATTCACACACCTTTACATAGATGGTGCATTGCATTCACCCATTCACACACACACACACACACCTTTACATAGATGGTGCATTACATTCACCCATTCACACACACATTCACACACCTTTACATATATTGTGCATTACATTCACCCATTCACACACACATTCACACAGCTTTACATAGATTGTGCATTGCATTCACCCATTCACACACACCTTACAATTTACAATTTAGGCATTAGCAGACGCTCTTAATCCAGAGCGACTTACAATAATCAAGAACAAAAGCATGGAATACATCACAAAAGCATTTATCATAAAACATGCGTAAGCTAAGAAAGTAACAGTGGAATATCTATATTATGAGACTATACATATAAACTATATACTACTATGCTATACATATGTACTATGGCGTGCTATGACTATATACAATGCAATTATAGTGCCGTCTACATAACATGCTATAAGTCTATATCAGATGCTATCTAAGTCTACAGAAGTGCTATCTAAGGGGGTAGGGTAAGTGCTATGGGCCATGATGGAGTCTGAAAAGGTGGGTTTTCAGACTACGGCGGAACCTTTACAGGTTTACTATGAAAACCTGCAAAATGTGTCAGTCACACCTGTCAGGAGCTGACCGGTTTGACTTGCATTAGTCTACTCTATACGGACCCCCATTTAATGGCATTTATATCTCTAGGACCCCCAATTTATATTCCCACTATGTCACGATTCAATGAGTAATACAATATTAATATAGGCTATATCCAGACTGGAATGTTTGAGTAGCTGATATTATGCAACTAAATGAATATTAAAAACAATACAATATTGTCCAAAATAGCCTACGGGAAAAAAATATATATATAAAGAAAGAAAAACAGACAAACCACTGTAAAAAGTTCCATGCATTATGTCATAGTGTGTGTGTGTGTGCGTGTGTGTGTTTGTGCGTGCGTGTATGTGCGCGCGTGTGCTCTGTTATTCTAAATGGCCTCATCGGGCGCACGGATTGGCCGTCGGGATTGGTGACTCACCGACGTGCAGAGCTTGAGAGAGGGGGGCGTGGCTGCATGGCTTCACACGCAGCTCTCTCTCTCTCTCTCTCTCTCTCTGCCTCTCTCTCTCTCTCCCTCTCTCCCTCTCTCTCTCTCTCTCTCCCTTTCTGTGTCTCTCTCTCTGCCTCTCTCTCTCTCTCCCTCTCCCTCTCTCAGTATATTATGGTCCGTTGCGAGGAGAGGAAAGGCACAGTGAATAGACTAGAGTCTGAGTGGAACACGGGCGTGCGAGAGAGAGAGAGAGCGTGTGTGTGTGTGTGACAGTGTGTGTGTGAGACAGAGAGGCACACAGACGTATACGGACGCAGAGGAGGACTTGGAACGTACAAACCAATCGGGACATAACATTTATTATTCTACACATTCAACAGTCAACAGTGGAGTTGTTTTTTCTTTTGCTCCGTTATAACTTGAAGAAGTCAAAACCAAACCAAAGGGTTATTTTCTTCTTCCATCTTCTTTTCGGGTGGAAAACCAAACCTCTATATAACTCTTGGCTCTGCAGCGACTCTATAACCTCTCTCTACATGGAGATGCGGTGGTCCGGGGGGTCCGGGGGGGGGCAGCGGTGTCAGCGGTGGTCCGCGTGTCAGCGGCTGTGGCTGCGCGCGCTGCTGGTCCTCAGCCTGGGTCTCCACAACATGAGCACGCTGACGGACGCCTGCTCCTGCATGCCCACCCACCCACAGGACGCATACTGCAGCGCAGACATAGGTACGTACCCCCTCCCCTCCCCACGCACCCCCGTACCCATGCCCACGCACCCACAGGACGCATACTGCAGCGCAGACATAGGTACGTACCCCCTCCCCTCCCCACGCACCCCCGTACCCATGCCCACGCACCCACAGGACGCGCTATGTTTACAATTATATCCATCCATCCATCCATCCATCCATCCGTACCCCCTGAGACTAAGGCTAAATGTCATCAAACGGTGGTCCCGTGGCTCAAATGGGTCTGAGAGGCTAAATGTCATCAAACGGTGGTTCCGTGGCTCAAATGGGTCTGAGAGGCTAAATGTCATCAAACGGTGGTCCCGTGGCTCAGATGGGTCTGAGAGGCTAAATGTCATCAAATGGTGGTTCCGTGGCTCAAATGGGTCTGAGAGGCTAAATGTCATCAAACGGTGGTTCCGTGGCTCAGATGGGTCTGAGAGGCTAAATGTCATCAAACGGTGGTTCTGTGGCTCAAATGGGTCTGAGAGGCTAAATGTCATCAAATGGTGGTTCCGTGGCTCAGATGCCAAATACATAATGGACCCTGTGATGTGAAAAGGAATCATAGCAGAATCATATAAAGGTTTGATTATAGCAGCAGAAGATAGAGCAGAAAAAAAACTAAATACAAACACGACAAAGAAGCTGCATCGGTTAGAAATATATATATATATATATATATATATATATATATATATACTGCTCCATGCGTTTGTTTACTCCGTCACACTGCTGCACGCGCGTGTACTGTATGTGTGTTTACTCGTCAGTCACACTGCTGCGCGTGTGTGTGTGTGTGTGTGTTTACTCGTCAGTCACACTGCTGCGCGTGTGTGTGTGTGTGTTTACTCGTCAGTCACACTGCTGCGCGTGTGTGTGTGTGTGTTTACTCGTCAGTCACACTGCTGCGCGTGTGTGTGTGTGTGTTTACTGTAGTCACACTGCTGTGCGTGTGTGTGTGTGTGTGTTTACTCGTCAGACACACTGCATGCGCGCATGTGTGTGTTTACTCGTCAGTCACACTGCTGTGTGTGTGTGTGTGTGTGTTTACTCGTCAGTCACACTGCATGTGTGTGTGTGTGTGTGTTTACTCGTCAGTCACACTGCATGTGTGTGTGTGTGTGTGTTTACTCGTCAGTCACACTGCATGTGTGTGTGTGTGTGTGTGTTTACTCGTCAGTCACACTGCTGCGCGTGTGTGTGTGTGTGTTTACTAGTCAGTCACACTGCTGTGTGTGTGTGTGTGTGTGTGTGTGTGTGTGTGTTTACTGTAGTCACACTGCTGTGCGTGTGTGTGTGTGTGTGTGTGTGTGTGTGTGTGTTTACTGTAGTCACACTGCTGTGCGTGTGTGTGTGTGTGTGTGTTTACTCGTCAGTCACACTGCATGCTGCGTGCGCGCGTGTGTGTGTTTACTGTAGTCACACTGCTGTGTGTGTGTGTGTTTACTCGTCAATCACACTGCATGCTGCGTGCGCGCGTGTGTGTGTGTTTACTCGTCAGTCACACTGCTCTGCGCTCGCGTGTGTCACTTACTGAAAGAGCAGGTGGTTGCCATAGCAACTGGCCCCAGCTCTGATTGGATGAATGATTCAAGCAAGCCGTCGATCACTTCAGACATGCATGCTGTGGTTGTTGACAACCAGACCAGCATGTGGAGTTAAGTAAAAGTATCAATACTTTAATATAGGAATACAAGTAATTGTCCCGGATTCAAAATTTGCTGGAATAAAAGTACTGGTATTTACTGGTATCGGTATTTAAGTACCAAACGTAGAAAGTATATAGATCTACAGTACAGGTAGATCGGCTATTTTCAAATGGCCTAAATGTACGTTGTGCTGAAGTGGTATAATGTATGTTTGGTAATAATAATCTAGTAGTAGATACAGTTTTCAAATAAATGCAGCGAAGTAAAAAAGTACAATATTTGTATCCCCCCCCCCCCCCCCAGAATCCACCAGTTCTTAATGTCTCTGAGCCGAGGTGTGATTCGAGTGCTTTTGCAACTCATGCGTCTCGAGACTCGTGCCACTGTCGGTCAGACGCGCGTGGCCGGTTAAGACTCACCCGTTTACGCGGGTTAAAAGTCACCCGTGGCTCCCGACATGCGTGGCGGGTTACAACTAATCCATGCTGCAGGTTAAAAGTCTCGTGGCTTCCTGTGAGGTCAGGGGTTATAGGTCACCGTCGTCCCACTGCAAGAAATACTGGTTTGGTTAAGTAAAGTAAGCAAAGTAAGGATCCGTTATTCTAAATATGCCAAAACTAAAATCCCACGACATCAACAGAGCAAGAAGTCAACACTCATCTAGACCACAAAGTGCTGCACAGATCATCAAAAAAAGATAGAGAAATTGATTCAGACACGCAAGAGATGACATTTCTAAATCTGAGACAGACCGTAAGACGTATATTAGCAGCGACATTGCCTTCATATGTAGTTTCAAGGCTTTTGCGGCCACATTAAAGGTATATTCAGTGATTTCACTTAATTCAAATATCACTTATTTTTTTGTTTTGTTGTGATAATCCTCCCTACTATAGAGTGTGCTGACCATATAAGGAGTTCCTCCCTGTCCCCAGTTAACCCCTGGGGGTCAAAAAACCTTAGGTTTCGTTTTTGACTCTCTATCCTGATTGGACGAAGGCTTAGGTCCCAGCCAAAAACGAAACCTAAGGTTTTTTGAGTGAAATCACTGAATATAACTTTAATTCAATTTTCTCCAGAAACTGGCTGTATCAAATATGAATGGACATCATTAACGACGCACAGCCACTCCCCTGACAGAAAGGCCGGGGTGGTCGGTTTATTTTTCAAACACAGTTCTTATATGAAGCGACCTACAATGCAAATAAGAAAATGCATGAACCTGTGTGTTGGCGCCCTCTACTGAAAGTGACGTCAGACTTCGGTGCTCTATAGAGTGTGCTGACCATATAAGGAGTTCTTCCCTGTCCCCAGTTAACCCCTGGGGGGTCAAAAAAACCGTAGGTTTCGTTTTTGGCTATAGGTGGCCCAGCCTTCATCCAATCAGGATAGAGAGGGGCCTTCCGCCAATCATGATTGAGCGGGGGCGGGCCTTGGTGTGTGTGCTGTTGGCCTGTTTTCCAAATCATCCAAATCACGGAATGCTCCTTTAACTTAAATCTTGGCTCCTGGGGCGATCCCTGGAACAACACATTCGCAGATGGGGGTCGGCGGCCAAATACATATCATTCTGGGGGTCCTTGACATGAAAATGTTTGAAAACCACCGATATAGAAACATGTTTTTCAGAAAACTGTCTGTTTTTCGTTTTTGGAGAGAGGAATGTTCGCGTAGTGTTTGTGTATATATATACAGCCCCACACGTCTCATATTTGCCATGGACAATAAAAGGAGAAAATTAGGCCAAATGTCCGTGCTCTTCGTATGTCAGTTGATACTATCAATGATAAGGGCTACCAACTACACCCTATAGGAGAAGCTCTCGTCATCCTGCTAAATACCTAACAGACACTAACTTCGCTGATGACATGCACGCTTATCAGTCAATCATTGGAATACGCTCGGGCTCTCCTTCGGTCTCTTGAGCAGGCCTCCAACTGTGTTGGTCTCTATCCTCAAGACCAAAATGCGTAATTTAATGCTGAATACGTAGATATATGCAAATCCAACAATAACCACATTATAAAAACACTTAACACTCCTCTGAAACAGGTTGATGACTACAAGTATTTGGGTTCATTTATATCTTCTTCCCAAAAGGACTTTCAAACTAGGAAGGGTATGGCCTGGTCAGCCTGCAATGACATGCATACGATCTGGTCATCCCAGCTTAGTAAGATATTCAAAGTAAAAACATATTTAGGACGACCGTCGAGCCGATTCTACTCTGACTC
Organism: Protomyctophum parallelum; assembly: GCF_964188405.1. Classification (NCBI taxonomy): domain Eukaryota; kingdom Metazoa; phylum Chordata; class Actinopteri; order Myctophiformes; family Myctophidae; genus Protomyctophum; species Protomyctophum parallelum. The sequence continues at coordinate 28,084,148 of NC_139714.1, read as the reverse complement.
AGAGAAATTAGAAAAATGGTTGGATGGCCCTTACCCCCGCCTTCTAATGAGAGCACAAAATCTCTCTTGGAAGACTAATCTAATATACGGCAACCTTCCCCGTGTTTCTTCACTAGTTCCGATCCAGAAGAACACAGTTTGCCGGCCACTGCTACAGAGCTGACAATGAGGTTATATCTTCCCTTCTTCTCTGGAGTCCTGCCTCAAAGCAGACCAGAGGTAGAAAACTGTCGTTCCATGATGTCATCGCTAGGGACACATGCTTCAGTAAGCAGGAACTGGGGATGGCAATGAAGGACCGGAAAGTCTGGCGTGGCATTGTGAAACCCACGATCTCGACCGTGGTCAAGAAATGATGGTGATGAGGTCAAATGTCCTTTTTTTGTGCTATCCTGTTTGAACTATATACAGCTTTTGTCCCCACACGTCTCAATATTTACCATTGACAATGAAAGGAGAAATTAGGTCAAATCTCCGCCAAATATGACTATAAATTTAATTTAACCAAACAATCACATAAATTCAGTTGTTCATGAGATGTCGTACGATGATAAGAGCGCCCCTCACTTCACACGGGTGTGATTTTTTTATTAGATTCCTTGTCAGTCCCCCGCATACCTGTGGATTGGGCCTCGATTTGGTTGTGTCATTATATGCAGAGAGAGAGAGAGAGAGAGAGAGAGAGAGAGAGAGCTACTGGGCTGCCATGATAATATTGGCAACTGAAACGGTCCATTCACATCATGGCCACTAGGGGGGAAAGAAGCAGCGGTTGTTTTCCCAAAGCCTTTTTTTTGTGTTGCTTTTCCTTTTTTTCTTTTTCAGTGCCAAAGATTAGGAGGCCTGACCTTTGACCTCATAGATTTGGGTTCCCTGTGCTCGGGACCCTCGGGTGACAGGAGCCAGACTTTACATTATAGTATAGGCTACAATGAAGTGGGTCAGTTGAGGAGGATTATCGGCGCTGGTGTGTGCTTGGCTCGGGATCAGGGGAGCGGGCCGGGGGGGGGAGAAACCGATCTCCCTCAAGTCAGTCACGGCCCGTATGGGTCGTAGGTATTTAGCTGTGCATATAGAGGAGCTTTGTCAAAGAGTCCAAAAAAATGCACGGGCTACTGGCTTTGTTTTGTAGTTTGGCCTGTGGCAGCATGTTCTGCTGGATGGTGGTGGAGGTGGTGGAGGTGGAGGTGGAGGAGGTACCACAACCTTCTCACCTCCCTGCTGGGAAATGGTGCATTTATATCGCGCCTTTATTACGTTCACCCATTCACACACCTTTACATAGATTGTGCATTACATTCACCCATTCACACACACATTCACACACCTTTACATAGATTGTGCATTACATTCACCCATTCACACACCTTTACATAGACGAACGGACGGACACACACACACACACACACACGGACGGAGTGCAAAACATACTCTCTCCCCATGCCTTCGGCCTGGTGGAGACAATGAATGGATTAAAATATTGACATATAATTGCTAATAGCTACTTTAAGGAGCGCGATGCAGTCGGTTTCACAGTGTAGGTTCCAGCATGGCAGTGTGTGTGTGTGTGTGTGTGTGTGTGTGTGTGTCATACTGAGAATTCCTCTGTCTTCTGTCGCCTAAGGCTGGGAAGCTGTCCTGCATACTAAAACATGACTGTCACCATCCCTCTCTCTCTCTCTCTCTCTCTCTCTCTCTCTCTGTCTCTCTGTCTGTCTCTCTCTCTCTCTCTCTCTCTGTCTGTCTTCTCTCTCTCACTCACACACAAACGGGTGACTTTCTCCTTGATATATATATATATATATATATATATATCTTTGTCGTTTCGTGATCTCTTGCACGCTGCTGGGCTAAACGAGTTCACCTTCACAATGAGAACGTCGTAAAAATGTAGCATAATTATGTCATCCCATATACATGTCAAAATGTAGCATATGTCATCTCATATACATGTCAAAATCCTCCACGGAAGATAAACATGTATACGAGTCAGTGAGTACGCAAACACACTGGCCTGTACCATGACAGCTGAGAGAGAGAGAGAGAGAGAGAGAGAGAGAGAGAGAGAGAGAGAGAGAGAGAGAGAGAGAGGAAGAGAGAGGGGGGGGGAAGAGAGAGAGAGGGGGGGGGAAGAGAGAGAGAGGGGGGGGACGAGAGAGAGAGAGAGGGGGGAAGAGAGAGAGAGAGAGAGGGGGGAGAGAGAGAGCTATATACACATGGTGTGGGACATTAGCGCACTGACAGACAGTATTACTGGTGTGAGACATGTGTGTGTGTGTGTGTTTGTGTGTGTGTGTGTGTGTGTGTGTGTAAGGGCTCTAGGGTGACCACATCCAAACTGTTCATTTGAGGGACAGAAGAGTATCGCTTGTGTGGGACAAGTAGGGGGACGGGGACGGGGGGGACGGGGACAGGCTTAGCAACTTACATGAGTAATTATAAATGCATCATCATTGTCGCCCAGAGGCCTAATATTGCCCATCATTTTGTAATTAAACCACTCTGGCGTCTCACATTTGGTTTTAAAATGCAAATTCTGGTCAGCAATATGCAATATGGCCCTCTGGAGTGAGAGTGGAGATATAGTGGCCCTCTGGAGTGAGAGTGGAGATATAGTGGCCCTCTGGAGTGAGAGTGGAACTATAGTGGCCCTCTGGAGTGAGAGTGGAACTATAGTGGCCCTCTGGAGTGAGTGTGGAACTATAGTGGCCCTCTGGAGTGAGTGTGGAACTATAGTGGCCCTCTGGAGTGGGTGTGGAACTATAGTGGCCCTCTGGAGTGAGAGTGGAACTATAGTGGCCCTCTGGAGTGAGTGTGGAACTATAGTGGCCCTCTGGAGTGAGAGTGGAGATATAGTGGCCCTCTGGAGTGAGTGTGGAACTATAGTGGCCCTCTGGAGTGAGTGTGGAACTATAGTGGCCCTCTGGAGTGGGTGTGGAACTATAGTGGCCCTCTGGAGTGAGAGTGGAACTATAGTGGCCCTCTGGAGTGAGTGTGGAACTATAGTGGCCCTCTGGAGTGAGTGTGGAACTATAGTGGCCCTCTGGAGTGAGTGTGGAACTATAGTGGCCCTCTGGAGTGAGTGTGGAACTATAGTGGCCCTCTGGAGTGAGTGTGGAGATATAGTGGCCCTCTGGAGTGAGTGTGGAGATATAGTGGTCCTCGCCATGGTCAAAGTTGCCCACCCCTGATCTAAGGAAACGATACGTGTATACACTATAGAGTGCTATGTCTACGTGAGCTGCTATTTCAGTTACAGGCACATGAAACGTCTTAGAAATGAGGGATGGAAATGACTCTGGTCACCCTGTAGGGAGGACCCTTTTCCCCCCTGGAGACGGGGGTCACCGTGGGGAAATGACACAAACCCCGGTCTGTCTGGGGAGAGAGAGGCACGGGCTCGGAGTCCTTTCACACATTCCACACAGCAACGGCATGGCCGGCGGCCAATCAGTGGCCGGCGCGTCCAGTGACTCCTTGGAGCTATCTGGAGAATGTGTGGCCTGTGTGTGAAAATGCTTCTTAAAAAGTGGGGGTCCGGGGACTTGAGGAGGGGGTTCTACCTGGACCCTTTACAGGTCTGTAAACTATGGTTCATCGCTTCCCGTGTGAAAGGCCCATAAACGGTTTCATATACCGTAGTTTCAGTTTTGAGGTTCAGAGAGACAGAAAAGGGAAATGCGGCTGCTGTGTATTCTACTGTGGAGGTTCCAGGCAGATGTTTCCTGTCCTTATTATACATTCCTGGGTAATTGTGCCCTTCATGGTCCCTCGGAGGCCGTGCCTCGTGTAGCGTAGTGCCTTACACGTCGTACGTCACAGTCCGTGCTCAGCCAAGCTGGGCACAGGGGGGGCTGGCACCCCTCAAAAAAAGAACACACATATTTGAAAGGTCAAGAAGCATCCCGAGAGCACGGTGGTTTGAAATGATTCCCACGTTGTGTGCATGCATGCGCGTGTGTGTGTGTGTGTGTGTGTGTGTGTGTGTGTGTGTGTGTGTGTGTGTGTGTGTGTGCTTTCTAATGAAGCTGTGGCAAGTTTTTCAGTCTGTCGACATTTCAGTGGTTAAATGACCCACAACCTCTAAAATAGTTGTTGAACAAAGATTGGGCATGGATGGGACACACACGCACACACAGTACATTTGTATAGCGCCTTTATCCATAGTACATCACATTCACACACACATTCATACACCGAAGGCAGCGGAAACCATGCAAGGCACCAACCAGCACATCAGGAGCATTCACACACACACACACACACACACACACACACACACACACACACACACACACACACACACACACACACACACACACACACACACACACACACACACACACACACACACACACACACACACACACACACACACACACACACACACACACACACACACACACACACACACACACAATGACAATGACACAATCTGGAACTACAGAATGACCATGACACGATCTGGAACTACAGAATGACCATGACACGATCTGGAACTACAGAATGACCATGACACGATCTGGAACTACAGAATGACCATGACACGATCTGGAACTACAGAATGACCATGACACGATCTGGAACTACAGAATGACCATGACACGATCTGGAACTACAGAATGACCATGACACGATCTGGAACTACAGAATGACCATGACACGATCTGGAACTACAGAATGACCATGACACAATGTGGAACTACAGAATGACACGTGCTTCATTTCTTTCTTTCTCTAGTTGGGGGAAGAATGTTTTCTTTTTCTTTTTTTCCACTCTAGAGAATGTGAGGCTCCAAAGGAATGTGGGAAGGAAATTCCACTGGGATAAAGATAACAATCATCCCCAGACAGTTTTGGATATATTATGTCTGTGGTTAACAGGTGGACTGACCTGTCTGTGGTCATTAGTTGTCTGTGGTCAGCAGGTGGACTGACCCGTCTGTGGTCATTAGCTGTCTGTGGTCAGCAGGTGGACTGACCTGTCTGTGGTCATTAGCTGTCTGTGGTCAGCAGGTGGACTGACCTGTCTGTGGTCATTAGCTGTCTGTGGTCAGCAGGTGGACTGACCTGTCTGTGGTCATTAGTTGTCTGTGGTCAGCAGGTGGACTGACCTGTCTGTGGTCATTAGTTGTCTGTGGTTAACAGGTGGACTGACCTGTCTGTGGTCATTAGCTGTCTGTGGTCAGCAGGTGGACTGACCTGTCTGTGGTCAGCAGGTGGACTGACCCGTCTGTGGTCATTAGCTGTCTGTGGTCAGCAGGTGGACTGACCCGTCTGTGGTCATTAGCTGTCTGTGGTCAGCAGGTGGACTGACCTGTCTGTGGTCATTAGCTGTCTGTGGTCAGCAGGTGGACTGACCCGTCTGTGGTCATTAGTTGTCTGTGGTCAGCAGGTGGACTGACCCGTCTGTGGTCATTAGTTGTCTGTGGTCAGCAGGTGGACTGACCCGTCTGTGGTCATTAGTTGTCTGTGGTCAGCAGGTGGACTGACCCGTCTGTGGTCATTAGTTGTCTGTGGTCAGCAGGTGGACTGACCCGTCTGTGGTCATTAGTTGTCTGTGGTCAGCAGGTGGACTGACCTGTCTGTGCTCAGCAGGTGGACTGACCTGTCTGTGGTCATTAGCTGTCTGTGGTCAGCAGGTGGACTGACCTGTCTGTGCTCAGCAGGTGGACTGACCCGTCTGTGGTCATTAGTTGTCTGTGCTCAGCAGGTGGACTGACCCGTCTGTGGTCATTAGTTGTCTGTGGTCAGCAGGTGGACTGACCTGTCTGTGCTCAGCAGGTGGACTGACATGTCTGTGGTCAGCAGGTGGACTGAAGTAACCAGACAGTGTTGGTTACTTGTGCAAGCAGAGCGCACAAGTACCAGGATCGGCTGGGTACGTACGTACGTATGTACGTACGGTGTCCTCTCTTATTACAGACCGTAGCCCAATCAGGGAACCAGCATCACTGGCAAAGTCATTATGTCGTCATTACAATATATCATAATATATCAGGTTTTTTTTAGTTTTCTTTTTTATGCGGTGATGCCAGTGGTGAGCGCACCACATGGCGCGCTCTGCTTATGCACAAGTAGGCCATGCATGGCCTACTTGTGCACAAGGCGCTAGTTGACATCTCGACAGAGTGCAGTTTTAGTTATGTCTGTGGTTAAAGTGTTGTCGACTAATACTGTGACGAAAAACGTTTTTCACTGACAAAAACCACATAAAAACTAAATAAAAACTAAGCCATGATGACTAAAACTATGACTAAATATACTGACAAAACAAATAGAAACTAGACTAAAATGTTAGGGAGGGACTAGTGGACGAGAGATCCAGTATAAGTCATTTTTGTGTGCTGAAAATAGACTATTTTCAGCAAGTGTAAAAACATTCATTACGACGCCATCAACGCCCACCAATAAATACATTTTAGTCGACTAAATCAACTGTATATTTAGTCGACTAAAATCTTATATTTAGTCGACTAAAACTAGACTTAACACTAAAACATTCCAGGTGACTAAAATGCGACTGAAACTAAATGAAAACTATTGAAGAGACTAATGAGTAAAACCACAATAAAAATGTTCTGCCAAAAACAACACTGTGTGGTTAGCAGGTGAACTTCACACTACTAGACCCCCTCCTGTATTGGGGGGGGGGGGGGTCTCCCCCATGGCCCGGGGCAGAGCAGTGACACCGGTCCGTTCACTGTCCTAAATTAAGACCACTACAATACAATAGGCCCACTTACTTATACTTACTGCAAACAGGGAGTGAAAGCAAAAGCTAAATCCGTTGAGAGTTTTCACCCGGCCGTTTACATGAGGGCGCTGCCCCCCCATCCCCCCCGGCGTAGATAGGATCTGTTTCGAGGCCCGCAGCCCTTTATAGAACCATGCCCGTTTCAACAACAGGACGCGTGCACGTGGATTTAGGAATGATACAACATGAGGGGCGAGGGTTTGGGAGGGAGAGAGATGGCCGGACCCACCGAGCTATAATATGGAGACTTCTCTTCTCTGTCAGTCTTTGTAATGAGTTGTGCTTGAAATGTACTGTAATTCTACAAACTGTTAATAAATACTTCTAATCAATCAATCAATCAAACCTGAACATAGAGGTTCTGTACTCTGGAACACACTCCTAATCTTTACTCTGTACTTTTTTCTTCATTTGCTGCTTAATTTCATTTTAGCGATGTTAGCTATTTTTTGGCGGGGGCATTCGAACATGCTGCTAAGTAAAAAAACGTATTTTTTTGTATCCTCTCTTCTCAGTGATCCGCGCTAAAGTGGTAGCCAAGAAGCTCCTGAAAGACGGCCATTTTGGAATGATGCGCTACACCGTCAAGCAGATGAAGGTAAGCTATAAGAGTTAGTGTCGGCCATGTTGGAATGATGCGCGATAGCTACACTGTCAAACGGGATCCACGCGTAATTTCCGACAGAGCATTAGTCCGACATGCGGGAACAACGGTCGGACTATAGCGATCGAACATGCACTGCTCCTGTTGCTTGTGGTGATGGTTTTTGACGTAAAGCGCTTTGGGATAATTACAAAAAAAGCGCTCTATAAATGCACCGTTTACCAGAAAGTAAAGCTGCGCCTGAGCGACAGCTGTCTGAGGAAACACACACACACACACACACACACAAACACACACACACACACACACACACACACTGCTGCGACTGCTCAAAGTCTCTTCTAATTATGGAGTCTGTATATATTTGGCACACGTCCTCCAGAACTCTGCAGGGCGAAACCAAAGCCAGGCGCTCTGATATTCCCCCCTGATATTCTTTCTTACATAATCTTGCGTTATTTCCCAAAGGCCGTGCCTGCCTCCCTCGCCAGCTCTGGCAACCGTCCCTCTGTTAAGGCAGCAGCCAAGAGGCAGGCACGAGATTAGTAGCTTACAGACATTATGAATTAAGGGTGGGGCGGTTGGGAGGGGGGGGGTAAACACCACCAAAGTCAAACACTGCATCGATATATGAGGGTATGAAAATTGAAAACAATCCTACAGTATGTTGGTCTGCACCCCGAAAACAGTAAAAGTGCAATCGTCTCCCACTAGTGATTTGTTCCCGTTGGTAATCTCCTTGTGATTATAATTAAAGATGCATGCAGTGCTGTCCTTCCATTTACCATTTAGAGTAATGTCAACTCCATAGACACATACACAACACCTGGGGGTCTATTAGAGTAATGCTAACTCCATAGACACATACACAACACCTGGGGGTCTATTAGAGTAATGCTAACTCCATAGACACATACACAACACCTGGGGGTCTATTAGAGTAACGTTAACTCCATAGACACATACACAACACCTGGGGGTCTATTAGAGTAACGTTAACTCCATAGACACATACACAACACCTGGGGGCCTATTAGAGTAATGCTAACTCCATAGACACATACTAAACACCTATTCATTTGCAATGCAACGGTCAAGGATAGAATCCTTTTCGTCGACTAAAACTGAGACGAAAAGTGTTCGTCGACTACCTAAAAACAGATAAAAACTAGACTAAAATGCTAGGAAGGGACTAGTGGACAAGAGATCCAGTATAAGTCATTTTACACTTGGTTGCATGCTGAAAATAGCAGATCTATAAGCTCGCGACGCGTTGTGAGCTTGTAGATCGCCTATTTTCAGCAAGTGAAAAGAAAACAGTCATTACGACGGCATCAAGGCCCCGCCAAAATACATTTGAGTTGACTAAATCACCTGTAGATCTACTAAAATCTTATGATATTTAGTCGACTAAAACTAGACTAAACACTGAGACATTCCAGGTGACTAAAACTAAATGAAAACTATTGAAGAGACTATGACTAAAATTTAAATCAAAATGTGCTGCCAAAAACAACAACAACAACAACAACAACTGCTGCTGTGTGTGTGTATAAAGGACTCTCCAACAACAGAGACATGAGAGTCAGCCATCTATTTGTGCCTCTTCTTATAAATAACAACACATTTCCTCCTCTCTGTGAGAAGAATGCTTTTTGCCTTGCTAAACAATTCCCCCCCGGTTGTTAACTGGCCTGTGCAATTCGTCCCACTTTTTCTGAGAAAGGCGGCGCATCTAAACAGGGATTTCCTGTCCGTTGGCAGACCAAATAAATCACACTCTGGCAAAACGGCAAAAACAGCTCCCATGGCAGAGAAACACTGGACTGTGTCAGCTGTGTGTGTGTGCGTGTGTGTGGTTGTGTGTGTATGTGTGTGGTTGTGTGGGGTTGTGTGTGTGTGTGTGTGTGTGAGAGGTGTTCATTCTCGAGGTCGGCTGTACATTTGACTATAGCCTGGAAGAAGCCCTTCTAACAGCAGCTAGTGCAGACCATCTCACAGCTAGGCTACAGATGTAAACTTTTAGTTGTTATCTTTGGCAGCCTATAGGGCATGTCCATAAGTTGGTTGTGAGGGGCTTACAAATGGCCGGCCTTTCCAAAAGGAGAGCCAAGCAGTTAGCGAGGTATTGCTCAGTTTCAGCCATTATAGGAAGCCGCTCAATTTGGAGGAGGCGTCGTTTCCTTTACCCATGATTTATGTCTGCTGCCCTGTGTCCGACATGTCAGCTGTACTGTATGTAACCATGCTGTCCTGTGTCCGTCATGTCAGCTGTACTGTATGTAACCATGCTGCCCTGTGTCCGTCATGTCAGCTGTACTGTATGTAACCATGCTGCCCTGTGTCCGTCATGTCAGCTGTACTGTATGTAACAATGCTTTGCCGTCCATGCACGTTGTAACTGGCTGCTCTCCTATTGTCAAACTGCACTGGCAGTGTTTATGTCCTTTGTACAAGGTATTCCTGTACTTCTCATTATGTGGACATAAATAAACATTTCAAATGTGTGTGTGTGTGTGTGTGTGTGTGTGTGTGTTGTTTGTTTTGGGGGGGGTTTTTTGGGGGGGGGGGTTCCGTGAACCTGAGAAGAATGGAGGAAACGCGGTCTGCGGTCGAGCAGTGACCTTGCAGCGCTGCTCGATTTATCGGAAAAAAGATGGCGATCTAGATTCAGACACCTACAGTATGCGATCTCATTTTGTGTAGAATCGTGAAGAATCGAGCAGCACTAGTAGGCTGTTCCAGTTCATTTTAGTTCCTCTTGTGTTTTTTGCTACAAGAGAGAGACTTTAAGAGAGGTTTAAAGTCTTTAAGCACTTTGATGTCGTCTGTTTAAAGACACAGTAGTTATGGCTCCAGGTGACACATTTTGAACGTAGTTAATGTTCAGCAACTACAGACTATAAAAAACGATACATATTCTCATGGGAAAACCAACAGAACCATGGTGTGCTGCGATGGGAAAACCAACAGCACCATGGTGTGCTGCGATGGGAAAACCAACAGCACCATGGTGTGCTGCGATGGGAAAACCAACAGCACCATGGTGTGCTGCGATGGGAAAACCAACAGCACCATGGTGTGCTGCGATGGGAAAACCAACAGAACCATGGTGTGCTGCGATGGGAAAACCAACAGAACCATGGTGTGCTGCGATGGGAAAACCAACAGCACCATGGTGTGCTGCGATGGGAAAACCAACAGAACCATGGTGTGCTGCGATGGGAAAACCAACAGCACCATGGTGTGCTGCGATGGGAAAACCAACAGAACCATGGTGTGCTGCGATGGGAAAACCAACAGAACCATGGTGTGCTGCGATGGGAAAACCAACAGAACCATGGTGTGCTGCGATGGGAAAACCAACAGAACCATGGTGTGCTGCGATGGGAAAACCAACAGCACCATGGTGTGCTGCGATGCGACCTTGTCAAAACAGCATAAAAAAAAAGTCACAGTGTGTTTGTTATGCAATGTAATTATGTTATCTGTGATTTAGTTACGGGCCGAGCTTAATGCTTTATCTCCCACGAGGAATTCTTAACCCATTCTGAACGGGAACCCATTTTGGTGTCAGCATCATGTTATGCTTTAGCTATTGAACAATAGCAGATCTACAAGCTCATAGCGCGCCACCGAGTGGCGCGCTATGAGCTTGTAGGTCTGCTATTTTTGAAAAATCGAAGAACGACTGACATTTTTATAATCTGATCTCAGGTCAGAATGGGTTAAGGGAATGTCTGATAGATAAAGCAGCTTACTGTGACTGGCTGGCACTCTGTGATCATTTAAGCTCAGCAGGAGTCCAGGTGTTCATTTAAACCCATTTAGACCCAAGGCCCACTCTAAAAATAAGGTCTTCTAAATCCTGACAGTTTTCTGGAGAAAAAAACCCTATGTTTCTACGTTAGTGGTGAAAAACCCTGTTTCTACGTTAGTGGTGAAAAACCCTGTGTTTCTACGTTAGTGGTGAAAAACCCTATGTTTCTACGTTAGTGGTGAAAACCCCTGTTTCTATGTTAGTGGTGAAAAACCCTGTTTCTACATTAGTGGTGAAAAATCCTGTTTCTACGTTAGTGGTGAAAAACCCTGTTTCTACGTTAGCGGTGAAAAACCCTGTTTCTACGTTAGCGGTGAAAAACCCTGTTTCTACGTTAGTGGTGAAAAACCCTGTTTCTACGTTAGTGGTTAAAAACCCTGTTTCTACGTTAGTGGTGAAAAACCCTGTGTTTCTACGTTAGTGGTGAAAAACCCTATGTTTCTACGTTAGTGGTGAAAACCCCTGTTTCTATGTTAGTGGTGAAAAACCCTGCTTCTACGTTAGTGGTGAAAAACCCTGTTTCTACGTTAGTGGTGAAAAACCCTGTTTCTACCTTAGTGGTGAAAAACCCTGTTTCTACGTTAGTGGTGAAAAACCCTGTTTCTACGTTAGTGGTGAAAAACCCTATGTTTCTACGTTAGTGGTGAAAAACCCTATGTTTCTACGTTAGTGGTGAAAAACCCTATGTTTCTACGTTAGTGGTGAAAAACCCTGTTTCTACGTTAGTGGTGAAAAACCCTGTGTTTCTACGTTAGTGGTGAAAAACCCTATGTTTCTACGTTAGTGGTGAAAACCCCTGTTTCTATGTTAGTGGTGAAAAACCCTGCTTCTACGTTAGTGGTGAAAAACCCTGTTTCTACGTTAGTGGTGAAAAATCCTGTTCCTACGTTAGTGGTGAAAAACCCTGTTTCTACGTTAGTGGTGAAAAACCCTATGTTTCTACGTTAGTGGTGAAAAACCCTATGTTTCTACGTTAGTGGTGAAAAACCCTATGTTTCTACGTTAGTGGTGAAAAACCCTGTTTCTACGTTAGTGGTGAAAAGCCCTATGTTTCTACGTTAGTGGTGAAAAACCTTTTTCACGTCAAGGACCCCCAGGGAGACATGTCTGTATTTGGCCGCTGACCCCCTTCTGAAAATACGTTGTATGTAAAAGTATTGGAAGTTGGAAATACTCTAGTAAAGTACAAATACCTCAACATACTGTAGTAATTAAGTAAAGTAGTACTTGAGTAAATGTACTTAATACTTACACTACTGGTATTAAACTGCTGTATGTTTTCTCTCTCTCTCTCTCTCTCTCTCTCTCTCCCCCCCCTCCATCTCTCTCTCCCTCCATCTCTCTCTCTCTCTCTCCATCTCTCTCCCTCCCTACCTCTCTCTCTCTCCCTCCATCTCTCCCCCTCTCCCTCTCTCCCTCCCCTCCCTCTCCCCCTCTCTCTCCCTCTCCCTCTCCCCCTCTCTCCCTCCCCTCCCTCTCCCCCCTCTCTCTCTCAGATGTACAAAGGCTTCAAGATGCAGCACGTCCAACACATCTACACCGATGCCTCCGAGGGACTGTGTGGCGTCAAGTTTGACATCAATAAATACCAGTATCTGATCACAGGTAAATAAATACCAGTATCTGATCACAGGTAAACAAAGACCAGTATCTGATCACAGGTAAATAAAGACCAGTATCTGATCACAGGTAAACAAAGACCAGTATCTGATCACAGGTAAATAAAGACCTGTATCTGATCACAGGTAAACAAAGACCAGTATCTGATCACAGGTAAATAAAGACCTGTATCTGATCACAGGTAAATAAAGACCAGTATCTGATCACAGGTAAACAAAGACCAGTATCTGATCACAGGTAAATAAAGACCTGTATCTGATCACAGGTAAATAAAGAAACCACAGTGCGACCTGCGTAGATATTTTTAAATGTTCATTGGAGCCTCCACCTGGCCAGCCGGGGCGCCTGATGGAGGGGAAAGGAACTGGTTGGAATAACGTGTTCCTTCCACGCGCTACGTCCAACTAGGGAAAGTCCCCCCTGTCAGGTGTAAAGGAGTAACTTGGACACTCAGGCATGAAAGAAGCATGAGTTCAAGTCCGTTGCTCTCCCCTTGTCCCCCATATATGGGGACTAGGTTGGTGGAGGGTGTGTAGAGCCCAGGATCACATTAGATGATTGACACAGGGGTGAAAAATGGGTTACAAAATCGTGGGAAAAAATATATGTATATAAATAAAAAATAATAATAATAATTGGAGCGACGTCATTTTGAGAATTGAGTTGAGTTGAGAATCACTGCTATAGAGTCGTAACAATCTTCTCATGGGGGTCCCTGGCATATATGTTCTAATGGGGGTCCGCAGGGCTGATTATAGTGTCCATTTGGGGGTCCTTGACATGACAAAGGGTGGGAACCAGAGCTATAGTACACATCCAAACATGATGTCAGATGATGTCAGCGTCGTGCGGTCAAACCCGACACGGCTAAGGAAAGGAACGCGTGCGCGCGGTTGGGATTCCCTCGTAGTGACGACATGGTCGTTAGCGGTCGAGGACAACGCGGACGAACAGCGACGTTCTCCTCCGTGGCTCGGAGGAGCACCTGTCGTAGAGGTCGCAACCCCAGACTTTGGCGGTAAGCCCGCCCCACGGCCAGAGGTCTATAAATAGAGGTCCGCGACCTTTGGACATTCAGAAATAGGGGTGTTGCTTTAACGTGGGCTTAGCGGACAGGATTGTCTTACCCCGCAGTTCAAACTACTGGGATTCCTTTGGGTGATTCGTTGACAGCAGTAGGTTTTGATCAACCCTTTACATGTCAAGGTCCATTATTTATTCTGTATTTGAGCCACAGAACCACCGTTTGATGACATTTAGCCTCTCAGACCCATTTGAGCCACGGAACCACCGTTTGATGACATTTAGCCTCTCAGACCCATTTGAGCCACGGAACCACCGTTTGATGACATTTAGCCTCTCAGACCCATTTGAGCCACGGAACCACCGTTTGATGACATTTAGCCTCTCAGACCCATTTGAGCCACGGAACCACCGTTTGATGACATTTAGCCTCTCAGACCCATTTGAGCCACGGAACCACCGTTTGATGACATTTAGCCTCTCACACCCATTTGAGCCACGGACCACCGTTTGATGACATTTAGCCTCTCAGACCTAAAACATAGAATATCTTGTTGTTGGATAACATTCCGTCCACAATTCCATGCTGTACTGATGTTGGCAAACGTTGATGAAAAATAACAATTATTCTACATTCTCTAATTGTGTAAATTAAGTATTGCAGATGTTTAACGATAATGGTAACTCTTGAGAGCGTAAAATGATTCATGATTCATGTTTCATTTTACACTCAGAATAAATGGCATGAACCTGAGTAAATTAAATCACAGGTAAATCAGTCGAGCGAATTATAGAGTGCAAAGAAAAACAATGAAGTGCTCCAAAGAAGTCAATACAGGATAGCATCAACATGCTCTGTGAATATCACGTTAAGCGCACTCTCGTGTGTGTGTGTGTGTGTGTGTGTGTGTGTGTGTGCGTGCGTGCGTGTGTCTGTGTCCGTCCACGCAGGTCGCATGTTCAACGGCAAGGTGTACACGGGGCTGTGCAACTTCAACGAACGGTGGGACCGCCTCTCACTGGCCCAGAAGAAAGGCTTCAATCACCGCTACCAGCTGGGCTGCGGGTGCAGGGTGAGTGGAACACAGTGGGTGTAGGGTGAGTGGGACACAGGGTGAGTGGGACACAGGGTGAGTGGAACACAGGGTGAGTGGGACACAGGGTGAGTGGGGCACAGGGTGAGTGGAACACAGGGTGAGTGGGACACAGGGTGAGTGGGGCACAGGGTGAGTGGGACACAGGGTGAGTGGGACACAGGGTGAGTGGGACACAGGGTGAGTGGGACACAGGGTGAGTGGAACACAGGGTGAGTGGGACACAGGGTGAGTGGGACACAGGGTGAGTGGGACACAGAGTGAGTGGGACACAGAGTGAGTGGGACACAGTGGACACAGAGTGAGTGGGACACAGTGGACACAGGGTGAGTGGGACACAGGGTGAGTGGAACACAGGGTGAGTGGAACACAGGGTGAGTGGGACACAGGGTGAGTGGGACACAGGGTGAGTGGGACACAGAGTGAGTGGGACACATAGTGAGTGGGACACAGTGGACACAGGGTGAGTGGGACACAGGGTGAGTGGGACACAGGGTGAGTGGAACACAGGGTGAGTGGGACACAGGGTGAGTGGGACACAGGGTGAGTGGGACACAGAGTGAGTGGGACACAGAGTGAGTGGGACACAGTGGACACAGAGTGAGTGGGACACAGTGGACACAGGGTGAGTGGGACACAGGGTGAGTGGGACACAGGGTGAGTGGAACACAGGGTGAGTGGGACACAGTGGACACAGGGTGAGTGGGACACAGGGTGAGTGGGACACAGTGGACACAGGGTGAGTGGGACACAGGGTGAGTGGGACACAGGGTGAGTGGAACACAGGGTGAGTGGGACACAGGGTGAGTGGAACACAGGGTGAGTGGGACACAGGGTGAGTGGGACACAGGGTGAGTGGGACACAGAGTGAGTGGGACACATAGTGAGTGGGACACAGTGGACACAGGGTGAGTGGGACACAGGGTGAGTGGGACACAGGGTGAGTAGGACACAGTGGGTGTAGGGTGAGTAGGACACAGGGTGAGAGGGACACAGGGTGAGTGGGACACAGGGTGAGTGGAACACAGGGTGAGAGGGACACAGGGTGAGAGGGACACAGGGTGAGTGGAACACAGGGTGAGAGGGACACAGGGTGAGTGGAACACAGGGTGAGAGGGACACAGGGTGAGAGGGACACAGGGTGAGTGGAACACAGTGGGTGCAGGGTGAGTGGGACACAGGGTGAGTGGGACACAGGGTGAGTGGAACACAGTGGGTGCAGGGTGAGTGGGACACAGTGGGTGTAGGGTGAGTAGGACACAGGGTGAGAGGGACACAGGGTGAGTGGAACACAGTGGGTGCAGGGTGAGTGGGACACATACATACAGTATGAGGATACCACACAGACACCGTTGAGCGGAGCTCTGGACATCTGCTGGACGCATCAGTCCAGCGTCACAACAAGTAACTGACCAGACAGAAGCCGTCGGGGCCCCAGAGGACCGGCCAACGCCTCTCACGTTGGACACGTAGTCCGTCCATTTGGACAAGTCACGGATTATGTAGTGTAGCATTTGTTATGTGCTGGTCAAAGGGCGTGCGTGCGTGCGTGCGTGCGTGCGTGCGAGAGAGAGAGAGAGAGAGAGAGAGAGAGAGAGAGAGAGAGAGAGAGAGAGAGCATAGAAAGAGCACGGCTCGGCGTGCCAAAGCCAACATACCAGAGTCGTTGTGCCTCCGCGTCACATTCCTTCCATAAATGATGATTTACAGCGTCGGAATGCAGGAAGCGTGCAATACCGGAGCATCACATCCAATTCAAACACACTTTAAAAGACAAATATGTTTTTCACACTCTTAGAGCATGTCCTCGGTCATCTTAGAGCATGTCCTCGGTCATCTTAGAGCATGTCCTCGGTCATCTTAGAGCATGTCCTCGCCCTCGGTCATCTTAGATCATGTCCTCGGTCATCTTAGAGCATGTCCTCGGTCATCTTAGAGCATGTCCTCGCCCTCGGTCATCTTAGATCATGTCCTCGGTCATCTTAGAGCATGTCCTCGGTCATCATAGAGCACCGAAAGTCTGACGTCAATGTTGGTATTGGTAGCTATAAGTCCACGGGTTCATGTACTTTTTATTTGCATTGTGATCCCCATAGGGGGGGATTTTAGATCGCCTCATATAAGAACTGTGGTTGACTGAGAGAAAACGCTATTGTTACTGCTGCTGAATTAGTTACATTTTCACTAGAAACAGACTGTATCAAATATGAGTGACTGACTGTCGCAAACGATACAGAGACACCTCCCTGACAATATAACGATACAGAGACACCTCCCTGACAATATAACGATACAGAGACACCTCCCTGACAATATAACGATACAGAGACACCTCCCTGACAATATAACGATACAGAGAGACCTCCCTGACAATATAATGATACAGAGACACCTCCCGACAATATAACGACACAGAGACACCTCCCTGACAATATAACGATACAGAGTCACCTCCCTGACAATATAACGATACAGAGACACCTCCCTGACAATATAACGATACAGAGACACCTCCCCGACAATATAACGATACAGAGACACCTCCCTGACAATATAACGATACAGAGACACCTCCCCGACAATATAACGATACAGAGACACCTCCCTGACAATATAACGATACAGAGACACCTCCCTGACAATATAACGATACAGAGACACCTCCCCGACAATATAACGATACAGAGACACCTCCCTGACAATATAACGATACAGAGACACCTCCCCGACAATATAACGACACAGAGACACCTCCCTGACAATATAACGATACAGAGACACCTCCCCGACAATATAACGACACAGAGACACCTCCCTGACAATATAACGATACAGAGACACCTCCCCGACAATATAACGACACAGAGACACCTCCCTGACAATATAACGATACAGAGACACCTCCCCGACAATATAACGATACAGAGACACCTCCCCGACAATATAACGACACAGAGACACCTCCCTGACAATATAACGATACAGAGACACCTCCCTGACAATATAACGATACAGAGACACCTCCCCGACAATATAACGACACAGAGACACCTCCCTGACAATATATATATGTCTCAGGGACTGTACCAGCGTACTTTAAAACAGCAGTGGTGACACCCCTGATAAAGAAACCTAGTCTGGATACCTCTATTTTTTCTAACTACAGACCCATCTCAAAGCTTCCGTTCATTTCTAAGATCCTTGAGAAAACGGTGCTGTCTCAACTCCAGTCTTTTTTGCAGCTTAATAGCATTTTTGATGTTTTTCAATCTGGGTTCAAAGCGTTTCACAGCACAGAGTCAGCGTTGTTGAAGGTTTTCAATGACATCCTATTGACCACCGACTCTGGGGACTCTGTGATCCTACTACTCCTAGATCTAAGCTCTGCTTTCGACACTCTCGATCACAATACTCTTATATCTCGTTTGGAGCTTTGTGTTGGTGTCAGAGATACCGCTTTAGCATGGTTCTCTTCCTATTTATCGGAGAGATGCTTCTCTGTTAAATTTGGCGACTACGTATCGTCCTCCACCCCCCTGTCCTCTGGAGTCCCCCAGGGCTCGATCCTTGGGCCTATTCTATTTTCTTTATATTTACTTCCTATTGGCCTTATCTTTAAGAAACATGGCATTTCGTATCACCTTTATGCGGATGATTCGCAAATATACATGCCCCTTAAAAAGGACAATAACGGCTCCCTGAAACCTCTGCTTGACTGTCTAAGTGACATCAAGGCATGGATGGCTCTTAATTTTCTAAGTGTCAACGAAAGTAAAACGGAGGTTATAGTGTTTGGACCTAGCGGTCCTGGTATCGTTCCCAATGACCAAGGTTCCCTGCAGCCATATGTGAAACCTGTGGTCTCAAACCTTGGCGTCAAACTAGACAATGCCCTTAAACTTGACAAACAGGTCAATGCAGTAGTTAGCTCTAGTTTCTATCATCTGAGGCTGCTGGCTAAAATCAAGTCGGTGCTATCCTTTAGTGATTTTGAGCGAGTTATACATGCCTTCATATCTACGCGGTTGGACTACTGTAATGCCTTGTACGCTGGTTTAAACCAAGCCTCCCTTGCTCGACTCCAGCTAGTCCAAAACTCAGCCGCTCGTCTACTCACAGGTACTCGCAGACGTGAGCATATCACACCTGTCTTGGCCTCCCTTCATTGGCTCCCTGTCCGCTTCAGAGTGGATTTTAAAATTATTTTATTTGTCTTTAAATCTATAAATGGTCTGGCTCCTCTTTATTTGTCTGACCTTATTGAGGTTTATACTCCTTCTAGATCACTGCGGTCTGAGGGCCAGCTAAACCTCAGGGTCACAAAGAAGACCCGCTTAAAGTCCAGAGGCGACCGAGCCTTTTCTGTTGTAGCCCCTAAACTATGGAACGCACTCCCCTCCCACGTCAAATTGGCCCCCTCCATCGAGACCTTTAAATCCCGCCTGAAGACCCACCTCTTTACCTTGGCTTTTAACCCCGCTTGAGTTCCTTTGGTCCTTGTATATGTTTCGTCTCACTGTGATGCTGTTGTTTTTCTGTAATGTGTCTCAGTTGTTGTCACTGTTTGTACTTTGTTTTTCTCGCTGTTGTTTTTCTGTGTGGTAGCTTTAGTGCACTTGTTTTTATTTTATTTTATTCTCCTGTACAGCACTTTGTTAACTCTGAGTTTTAAAACGTGCTATATAAATAAAGTGGATTGGATTGGATTGAACGTATCCCCGTGCGTCTCCTCCTCAGATCAAGCCGTGCCACTACCTGCCGTGCTTCGTCACCTCCAAGAACGAGTGCCTGTGGACGGACATGCTGAGCCACTTCGGCTACCCGGGCTACCAGTCTCGCCACTACGCCTGCGTCCAGCAGAAAGAGGGCTACTGCAGCTGGTACCGAGGCACGAGCGCCCGCGACAAGACCGCCATCAACGCCACGGACCCCTGAGGGCCCGCGACCAAACCGCCATCATGAAACGCCCCGCGACAAGAGCGCCATCAACGCCACCGACCACTGAGGGCCCGCAACCAAACCGCCATCATGAAACGCCCCGCGACAAGAGCGCCATCGACGCCCACCGACCCCTGAGTGCTCTGAAGCCCCAAACGCACTGACCCCCTAAACGCAGTGCTTTTCAACATTTTTCACAACAAAGGCCCGTTCGTTTATCGGCATTTGAGTCACACGGAACCACCGTTTTGATGACATTTACACTCGCTAACCCAAAACTAAACAATGTTGTTATTGTTGGATAGGATTTTGCCCACAAAAGTTCCATTCTCCAATTATGTATGTAGACCTGATTAAGTGCGCACGTTTTAACATTGACTTAACTCTTGAGAGCGTACAATGAAAAGTACAGTTTCATTTTACACTCTCAAAAGTTAAAGAACAAAATAAGGGGTTCCACGTGGTTCAAACTCTCCATCATTTAGCTGCATATCGGGGACCACCTGGAACCCTCTCGAGGACCTACTGGTGGTCCCCAGACCACTGGTTGAAAAACACTGCCCCAACGCCCCTCTCTCTATCTCTCTCCCCTCCACCTCACCTCCTCCTCTTCCTCCTCCACCCCAACCCTCCCCAAAACAAGCTACACCCAACCTTTCTCCCAAAAGAAGCTACACCCAACGCACCCAACCTTTCTCCCAAAACAAGCTACACCCAACCTTTCTCCCAAAACAAGCTACACCCAACACACCCAACCTTTCTCCCAAAACAAGCTATACCCAACACACCCAACCTTTCTCCCAAAACAAGCTACACCCAACACACCCAACCTTTCTCCCAAAATAAGCTATACCCAACACACCCAACCTTTCTCCCAAAACAAGCTATACCCAACACACCCAACCTTTCTCCCAAAACAAGCTATACCCAACACACCCAACCTTTCTCCGAAAATAAGCTATACCCAACACACCCAACCTTTCTCCCAAAACAAGCTACACCCAACACACCCAACCTTTCTCCCAAAACAAGCTACACCCAACACACCCAACCTTTCTCCCAAAACAAGCTATACCCAACACACCCAACCTTTCTCCCAAAACAAGCTACACCCAACACACCCAACCTTTCTCCCAACCAGTCCTCTCATACCAACGGTGTCCCCTCCCCCTCTTCTCTTCCCCCCCCCCCCCACCCCCCACCCCAAGGAAACAAAAACGCTGTCCTTTGTTACTCCTTAGTACTGCCGGGACTCGTAAAACTCAGTGTCCCAGAGTGACCGACCGACCGACCGCTCCTTATTTTTTTAAAGGAGAGTGTGAAAGAAAAAACAACCAGGAAAACAAAAAGACCAGGTGCCAAGAGTCTACACAGTCTACACAGGAGAGAAGACCCTTTTTTGTTGCCTCTCTCTGTGTTTCTCTCTGTCTCTCACTGTGTGTGTGTGTGTGTGTGTGTGTGTGTCTCTGTGTGTGTGTGTGTGTGTGTGTGTGTGTGTCTCTCTCTCTCCCTCCCTCCTCCTCTCTCTTTCTCCCTCTCTCCCTCTCTCCCCCCCTCTCTCCCTCTCTCTCTGTCTCCCTCTCTCTCTCCCTCTCTCCCTCTCTCTCCCTTTCTCCCTCTCTCCCCCCTCTCTCTTTCTCCCTCTCTCCCCCCTCTCTCCCTCTCCCCCTCTCTCCCTCTCTCCCCCCCTCTCTCCCTCTCCCCCTCTCTCTTTCTCCCTCTCTCTCCCCCCTCTCTCCCTCTCTCCCCCCTCTCTCCCTCTCCCCCTCTCTCCCTCTTTCTCCCCCTCTCTCCCCCCTCTCTCCCTCTCCCCCTCTCTCTTTCTCCCTCTCTCCCCCCGCTCTCTCCCTCTCCCTCTCTCTCCCTCTCTCTTTCTCCCTCTCTCCCCCCTCTCTCCCTCTCTCCCTCTCTCTCTCCCTGTATTTTCCGAGTAGAGTCCCGGCCTGCTCCAGTGTGTTTGTTGCGTTGAAAAGGTCAAAAGGACGGTCAACAGAAAGACACAAGGACCTTTTAAAGCTATACCCAACACCGCCTAATGGGGGCGGCGGCGCGTTAACACAAAAAAATAACGTCAATTAGGCTCGACTATATGAACGCACACAGAATAACTATTCCTTACATCCGGGCCTACATTCCCTAGACTTCGTTCAACAGGTGTTATCGACGGTATACTAATGAAGGCTCTGTTCCATTCAGTGTGGTTCTGGTTCTAGTGCTTCTGGAACCTTTTTTTTTTTTTTTTAGGAGAAAAACTGATTTTTTTTATCCAAAATGAGTTAAACCCATTTTGACCTGAGATCAGATTCTAAAAATGTCTTCTACATCCAGACAGTTTTCTGAAAAAGCTGTGTTTCTATGTCAGTCGCTCTTCGATTTTTCAAAAATAGCAGACCTACAAGCTCTTAGCGCGCCACTCGGTGGCGCGCTATGAGCTTGTAGATCTGCTATTTTCCAATAGCTAAAGCATAGCATAATGCTAACACCAAAAGGGGTTCCCGCCCCAAAATGGATTAATAGCACAGGCAGGTTCTTCAGATACTAGAAGAGCATGTCTGAAATAAATGTCAAAGCTGAAATGTAAACATGAAACGAATGCTTAAACATGTAACTATAGGTGTAATGTTTGAGTCCACAGAAGTGAACCTTAACTCGCCGTTTCTCTGCAAGACATTACTCTACAAAGCCATATCTCCAAAACTGGTGGGTCAAACTGAACAACCAATATGTCAATTTGAAGCTATGATTCCGTGCTTTCACATGACATGGAAAAACAATGTGTAGGCTAGTGGCCCGGAAGTAGGAATAGTTATCCAGTGTGCGTAGAGAGAGAGCCTACCGGTAGACACAGAGCTATAGCATTCTTGCGGTCCAGCACAAACTGTCAAGAGGAAGTTGGTTTTATCGATACAGACACACCTGAGGTTTATAAATATATGCTCTATTAAAGTTATAGCTATTTTTTTTCCAGAGAAAGGGTTTATATATTATTATGGTATTTAATAATGTTTATTTTGTTTCACAGTGAAGTATATTATATATAATATGTATTATGTTGTCACAGTCTACGACGCTGTAACTTTATGTTTGTCTATTTATGGATGATAGAATCTCTGCTTCCCTGAACGTCGGCAACACGTAAACCGCTATCCTTGTGATTATATCGCAACTCTAAAATCGGAGAACCCTCCAACGACCACGTATATCGGATCAAAACCAAAACACACACCAAGACGGCTGGTATTCGTACAGTATGGACACTTAAAGAGTATATATGAATAGAGACGGCACCCGGAGGAAACACTGAGGCGAGAAATGGACATAGTGGCCGGATTTGGTATTGCAGCTCGGGGCCAGCGCTGGTCCGTTGACTATCATTGCGCATACGTTCATGTTATTGGGGCCATGACACGTGAACGCTATAAGTTTCATACGTGAACGCGTGAAATGATAGTCAACGGCACAGCGCGTTCACGATTTGGCCCGATCCATCCCAGAATGCACTCTGTTCCTACACCGGAAGGAGGAGTGAAATCGCCTCATGCGCTTTTGAGCAACTTAAGGAGGAGAAATCCGGTGCCGTCTCTATTCGTATATACTCTTAAGTTTGGACACGGCCGGGGAAACAACCTAATCCTTTGCAGAGAGACCGTTATATATTTTTTATTTTTTTGTTGCTGTACATACATGACATAAGCTATAAGAACGTTTTCCTCTTATCCACCAGGCTGAAACCCTCCCTGTGCTCCGTTTATTATTACTTTATACAGCCGATTGTCCAGAACCGTCCACTGACCGCCCACTGATGGTACTTTAGCTCCGCCAGTGTTGTTTTTGGCAGCACATTTCCATTTTAGTTTTAGTGATAGTCTCTTGAATAGTTTTCACTTAGTTTTAGGTCACATTTTAGTCACCCGGGAATGTTTTAGTGTTAGTCTAGTTTTAGTCGACTAAATATCATAAGGTTTTAGTCGACTAAATCTACAGGTGATTTAGTCGAATACAATGCGTTTTGGCAGCCCTTTGATGCTGTCGTAATGGCTGATTTTATACTTGCTGGAAATAGCCGATCTACAAGCCCACGGCGATCGGCTATTTTAAGCATACACGCGTAAAATGGCTTCTACTGGATCTCTTGTCCATTAGTCCCTTCCTAACATTTTAGTCTAGTTTTTATTTGTTGACGAAATCGTCAGTATATTTAGTGTTAGTTTTAGTCGTCATAGCTTGGTTTTGATTTAGTTTCCATTTATTTTTCGTCTTAGTTTTAGTCGACGAAATCAACACTGGCGGTCGCCCCCTCTGGTACTCACGTAGAGGGTCAGGTTGCGTAGCCTGGCTTTGGTCACATGACGTCGATTCAACGCCATGTCGTCTGGAGGCAAAAGCCAGGCTATTATATATGTTTCGCCCCCATATTCACCGAAGGCATGAGCAGAGGTTTTTCAAAACAAACAATAATGTATTTTGTAAGTGTATATATTCCATATTTTGTATCGAGCAAAGAAAAGAAAATAACATTGTATTGTTGTCACTCCAGTAGACTGTTCTATGGTTACCTGTTCCATGGTTCACTCCAGTAGACTGTTCTATGGTTTCACTGTTCCATGGTTCACTCCAGTAGACTGTTCTATGGTTTCACTGTTCCATGGTTCACTCCAGTAGACTGTTCTATGGTTTCACTGTTCCATGGTTCACTCCAGTAGACTGTTCTATGGTTTCACTGTTCTATGGTTTCACTGTTCCATGGTTTCACTCCAGTAGACTGTTCTATGGTTTCACTGTTCTATGGTTTCACTGTTCCATGGTTCACTCCAGTAGACTGTTCTATGGTTACACTGTTCCATGGTTCACTCCAGTAGACTGTTCTATGGTTTCACTGTTCCATGGTTACACTGTTCTATGGTTTCACTGTTCCATGGTTCACTCCAGTAGACTGTTCTATGGTTTCACTGTTCTATGGTTTCACTGTTCTATGGTTCACTCCAGTAGACTGTTCTATGGTTTCACTGTTCCATGGTTCACTCCAGTAGACTGTTCTATGGTTACACTGTTCCATGGTTCACTCCAGTAGACTGCTCTATGGTTTCACTGTTCTATGGTTTCACTGTTCTATGGTTCACTCCAGTAGACTGTTCTATGGTTTCACTGTTCTATGGTTTCACTGTTCCATGGTTCACTCCAGTAGACTGTTCTATGGTTTCACTGTTCTATGGTTTCACTGTTCCATGGTTCACTCCAGTAGACTGTTCTATGGTTTCACTGTTCTATGGTTTCACTGTTCCATGGTTCACTCCAGTAGACTGTTTTATGGTTTCACTGTTCTATGGTTTCATTGTTCTATGGTTTCACTGTTCTATGGTTCACTCCAGTAGACTGTTCTATGGTTTCATTGTTCTATGGTTACACTGTTCTATGGTTCACTCCAGTAGACTGTTCTATGGTTTCACTGTTCTATGGTTTCACTGTTCTATGGTTTCACTGTTCTATGGTTTCACTGTTCTATGGTTTCACTGTTCTATGGTTTCACTGTTCTATGGTTACACTGTTCTATGGTTCACTCCAGTAGACTGTTCTATGGTTACACTGTTCCATGGTTCACTCCAGTAGACTGTGCTATGGTTACACTGTTCCATGGTTCACTCCAGTAGACTGTTCTATGGTTACACTGTTCCATGGTTCACTCCAGTAGACTGTTCTATGGTTACACTGTTCCATGGTTCACTCCAGTAGACTGTGCTATGGTTACACTGTTCCATGGTTCACTCCAGTAGACTGTTCTATGGTTACACTGTTCCATGGTTCACTCCAGTAGACTGTTCTATGGTTACACTGTTCCATGGTTACACTGTTCCATGGTTCACTCCAGTAGACTGTTCTATGGTTACACTGTTCCATGGTTCACTCCAGTAGACTGTTCTATGGTTACACTGTTCCATGGTTCACTCCAGTAGACTGTTCTATGGTTACACTGTTCTATGGTTTCACTGTTCCATGGTTCACTCCAGTAGACTGTTCTATGGTTTCACTATTCCATGGTTTCACTGTTCCATGGTTCACTCCAGTAGACTGTTCTATGGTTTCACTGTTCCATGGTTCACTCCAGTAGACTGTTATATGGTTTCCATGTGTTTTCCAGTGCAGTATATATAAATATCTCTTCAGTCATTCCTGATGTCAGACCCCATCATGTTCTGTTTCCCACTGGGCCATCTCTATGTCAGTAAGTACTTTAGTGTATTATTCATGTATGTGTAAATATACAGCTTAACACAGAAACACGTTGGTCCACTCGAGCCCGAGTGCATTTACAAAAAAATGAATTTAAAAAAAAGAAGAAAAAAAGGAATCTGGCTAAATGACTGTCTGCCAAACCCATTCATTGAACCCAATAAGACCCGAGAGACCGGATTCTATACAGAATGTCTTCTAAATCCTGACAGTTTTCTGAAAAACGCCATCAGTGCTCAAACGCTTTCATGTCAAGGACCCACAGAATTATCTGTAAATGGCCACGGACCCCCGTTTGAAATAATGTTGCCCCCCCCCCCCCCCCCAGAAGCAAATATTTGAGTAAAATACATTTGCTGTGTAAGATTTGCAGACATAGTCACGATTAATGATCTGATATTTTTTTAACAGCTAAAGTTGAAAAAAATAATTATAATTATTTAAATAAATAAATATAATTATTTACTATAGTCCTAATAAACCACAGGAAATTACATCTGGCCACAGAAGATCACAGGATCTACTGAATGTGAAGGTAGCCTACTGCAAGGCTTATACTGTGTGTATAGGCTCAATATGTCAGTTTGTCACATTCAATAGATCCTGTGATCTTTTGTGGCCAGATGTAATTTCTTGGGGTTTATTAGGACTATAGTAAATAAATAAATAAATTGGCATATTATTTTGTAAAAAAAATACATATTTAGCCCCATGCTCGAATGCCCCCGCCCCCCTGTCAAAAACTGCTAAAATTCCCAAAACGAGAGAAAGCAGCAAATAAAAGAAAATTAACTCTCACCTTTTAGTTTCTCTAATAACAACCTAAAACATGAACCTTGGTTGAAAAAAAAATTAAGTTGTCCTTTAAAGATGCGTCCTCAGGTCAAAATGTGTTCAATGAACCGCGGTTGAAAACGGATCTGTAAAGATCCGTTTGTAGGCGCTCTGGAGTTAAAACCGCCACAGAGTGTCACAGTGCGCAGGCTGTGCGTATGTACACTGATTTCCTAGTGGGGGAGGGGTTGCTGAAAATGTCTGACTTAATTTCTGTGTTTTATATTTTTATAATAAAGATTTCATGGAAGAAAAAAGAAAACAGGCCGTGTCTGTGTGCATCGTTTTCTTATGTGTGACAATAGATTCACCTTTAGCTAAGCCCCGCCCCTCTCCCACTCAGCCACTCCCACTTAAGACACTTTCCAGCAAGGCTCATTCATGTAAATATCATGGATTTCACACATTAAATACTGGTTCATTTTTGGAACCTAGACCTTCAAAATCTCTTTCAAATAATGCACTGGAAAAATATAGTGCGTGGCATTTCTTTTTTTAAACAATGTTTTATAA
Organism: Protomyctophum parallelum; assembly: GCF_964188405.1. NCBI lineage: Eukaryota > Metazoa > Chordata > Actinopteri > Myctophiformes > Myctophidae > Protomyctophum > Protomyctophum parallelum. Next base: position 28,056,717 of record NC_139714.1, on the reverse strand, counting down.
TATAGGAAAACTACTGGTGGAGAAGTTTGTCTAACCCATGTTATGCTTAAGTTGTGATTGGACCGTTTGCAGTTTGGGGAGGGGCTTAGCTATAGGTCAATTCTGCTCTCCGTATTATCTCTATTTCAGCCAGATGTAAATTTAGTCGACTAAAATCCTATGATTTTTTGTCGACTAATACTAGACTACTAAGACATTGCAGGTGACTAAAATGTGAATAAAACTAAATGAAAACTATTCAAGAGACTACGACTAAAACTAAAATCTAATTTTGCTGCCAAAAACAACACTGGTCCGGACAGTGTGTTACTCATATTAAACTTAATCAGCACTGTAAAATATGTAATCTGAAAACATTATAGAAATAAGCCACCGTCTCTCTGTAAACAAACTCAACACACGCGCGTGTAGTGGAGCTACGTCCCATACCCTGAAGGGATGCGACCTTCCGATTGGTTCAGAAAAACACACAGCTTTCCATTTCAGAGTGAAACTACAAAAAGAAATGCTCCAAATAGCCATTGCACACCGAATTATTCAAAATAAAGGCGCTAGTTCTGATCTCTCTCTAGAAGCGTTGAAGGAGCATTCAGTGATTTGGTACCTTTAATATTTCAAGATGCTTGGTTAAGTCAGAAATGATGACAAAACCGCGGCGTAGATTCAGAGAGAAGAGACAGTTCTGTCGGGCCGTGAACCAGGTAGTGAACGGCTGCGCGCATGGTGCGCAAAACATGGCAATGATCGCTGCGGTTTTATATCATTAAAGAAAGAACCTAAGACGTGCCCACATGCCTTCCTTTTCTCCGGAGGCTCAGACCTTTTGGTGTGAGTAGAAACATAATGCTGATCTTCTATAGAGCTAGTATATAGAGTCCATCCTAAGGTATATGGCATCACCAGTTGGTTTGGAAACCTAACTGTAAAGTGCAAATCTGAGATCCTTAGATTAGCCAAAATGGCAGGGAAGATCATGGGTACATATATGTCTACAGTACACCTCCGATCACCCCCCAGGTCATCTTTGAGCAGGCCACCATTGGACAGGTTAAGAACATTGTGTCTGACCCATTCCCATGTACTATACCCCGAGTATCGGCTAATGCCATCAGGTAGGAGGTACGAGGTCCATGCATGCAAATACAATAGGTACAAGCATTCCTTTGTCCCTCTGTCAATCACACTCCTTAACAGAGTCCTTGCAGAGGGCAGACAGGGTAGGGGTCGAAGGTTTTGAGGTGATGTTGCACTAGGTATGTTGGTGTGTGGTATTTTAATGTTGTACGGGTCACTATGTGCCTTTGTTGTCTTGTATTGTATTGTATTCTATTGTATTGTATTGTATTGTATCTGTATGCTGCAGGGTGGGTCCTTGGGGTCCAAGACAAATTTCTCCTCCGGGAGACAAAATAAAGAAACCTTGAACCTTGAACCACCAATATAAAGATGTGTGGAGATGTCTTGAGCACTTGAGCTGTTTTAAGGGACATTTGGGGGGTATACTATCGCTAGCGCCCCCTGGCGGTGGTTGAGTTAAGGGACTCACCAGCATCTGCGCGTGGCTGGGGTAGAAGGTCTGCTCGTTGAGGGGGAAGGTCTCTGGACCCAGAGAGTGATACATCTTGATCATGTGAGAAAACTGCAAGCAGGGAAGAAAACACAACATCAACCCATTTATTTAGGAGTCAATTCAGAATCAATAATGACCCCTGAGTTCTTTACTGTACTGTTACTTTCTACAGTCAGGTTGCCCAGTCTGCTTATTATTGATTCTTAACTGCTCACTAGAACAGAGTATGATAACTTCTGTCGTAAGGCTCATTCATAGTCTGGATTTTCGGTGGTGAGGTGACCACCGCTCCGGTGGTGAGCTGAATTAACGTTGAGCGGTGGTGAGTAAAAACAGAGAGAAGGGCTGGGGCGGTGGCGGTGGTTTAAAAAAAAGTCCCCCCCATTATGTGTTGCCTAGGTCTGAAAAAAAACCCAGTAACATTATGAAGTACATTTGTGTGAGGTCACTGAGATGTACTTCATGTTGTTACAGATGTCTTTCCAGACCTCCAGTTCTAGGCAACACAGAATGTGTTGACTTTTTTATTATATCCACACAACTCTAAGGTATATATTAATGACAGTAAAATGTTGAAAATGAGTGGAATCCCGTAGTCACTATTCATTGATTCACTGGGACACAAAAAAAGGTCTCACTGTCCTCGGGTTGAATATTGATATTAAAATGGGATTAATCGAGATTAATGAATTACAAACTTCTAATGAATTAATCAAAATGTTTAATAGAGTCCCAGCCCTAATTAAAATAGATGTGTTCCCTCCATTATAAATTAAAACAGACGTGTTCCCTCTATACTCACCACCCATGGCTTGCTGCAGAAGTTGTAGAGGGAGAACAGGGAGTTGCTGCCGGGGACCCCCCCAAAGTGCATGCCCATGAGCAGGCTGCGGTGGTCCTCTCCGGGCGTCATGCTGTAGGCGTGCTGGCGCACCAGCACAAAGTCAGGCTTGAAGGACCTGATGGGGGGGGGGGGGGGTCAGTGTTAACTTGGTTTAGTTATCTGAATAATTTTTTTATAGCGCTTTTCCAAGTGCTCAAAGCGCTTTACAACGGTTCATTCATTCCTACGTTGGGAGGTGAAGCGGCGAACAGTCGACGCCATACATGGGGGGGGCCCCACCTTCACTTAACCCATTCTGACCTGAGATCAGATTTCATACGAGGTTTCCACTGGACACACACTGGTCTGATGAACCCATTCTGACCTGAGATCAGATTCTAAAAATGTCAGTCGTCAGTCATCATGTCAACGACATGATGCTAACACCAAAATGGGTTCCCGTACAGAATGGGTTAACGGTTTAACCCATTTTGGGGCAGGAACCCCTTTTGGTGTTAGCATTACGCTATGCTTTAGCTATTGAAAAATACCAGATCTACAAGCTCATATCGCGCCACCGAGTGGCGCGCTACGAGCTTGTAGGTCTGCTATTTTTGAAAAATCGAAGAAACACTGACATAGAAACATAGCTTTTTCAGAAAACTGTCAGGATGTAGAAGACATTTTTAGAATCTGATCTCAGGTCAGAATGGGTTTAACTGCTTGTGACGGAATGTTCCGCCAGAAGGAATCCAAACGGCATGCAGCTTCTTCTGGCGTAATGTTCCGTCTGATAAGCTTTATTATTGATATCACACCGGATCGCTGATTTCTATTTTTTTAATACATTCTTTCCTTCTTTAGCGATCCTAGACCAGGTTGCACGACCGCGCTGCCGTCCACCTCCCATTATACAGGCTGAGTAAAAAGCGGAATAACTCCTAATCTCCGTGGTTTGGATAAAACGTGCGATGTTCGGAAGGTCTTTGCTGATTATCCGGTGGTCTAGACGGAAACATTGGCTTCATTTTTAGCTCGCTAGCATTGACGCTAATTATTTAGGGATTTGGGAGGGGGGGGGCAGACAGGGGCTCGTTCATTACAGTTCCTTTAACCCATTTTGACTTGAGATCAGATTCTAAAAATGTCTTCTACATCCCGACAGTTTTCTGAAAAAGCTATGTTTCTATGTCAGTCGTTCTTTGATTTTTCAACTCGTAGCGCTATTTTTCAATAGCTAAAGCATAACATAATGCTAACACCAAAAGGGGTTCCCGCCCCAAAATGGGTTAAGACAGAAAGCCACCCGCATGGTGAACTCAGTGTGTGCGTGCGTGCGTGCGTGCGTGCGTGCGTGCGTGCGTGCGTGCGTGCGTGCGTGCGTGCGTGCGTGCGTGGGTGTGGCGAGGGGGATCAGACAAGGATCTGCTAATGTAATCTCCATGTTCCATCTGTGAGGACCTGCAGGTCTGGAGACAAGCAGGAATGTTGGGGTGGGAACCGCAAGGTTCCCGGTTCGATCCCTGTGGGCAGAGTTAGCGTCCAAGTGTCCTTGAGCAAGACTCTGAACGCCTAATTGCTCCTGATGTGCAGGTTGGTGCCTTGCATGGTTTCCTCTGCCATGTGTGTGCATATGTGTGTGTGTGTGTGTGTGTGTGTGTGTGTGTGTGTGTGAATGGGTGAATGTAATGCACCATGTATGTAAAGCTGTATGACTGTGTGTGTGAATGCCGGTGAATGTAATGTACAGTACCTGTCAGTGGGGAGTGTTGGCCGATGAATGAATATCAACATCCTAATACATCCCAATACTGGGGGGTCAAATTAAGACAGGCAATTCCTGCTGTCAAAAGACACTTTGTTTGAAATACACTAGACATGCTTTCCAAGGTGTGATTTGGGGTCCTAAGGATGAACACAAAATGAATATCAACATCTTAAAACCAAAATGAATGAATTTGGGGTTTGAGCTCACGTACCCTTTTGATGTAAATCAAAAGGGGGGGGTAACTACCTGTCAGTGGGGAGTGTTGGCTGGGAGGAGGAGTAGGACTAAGGCCCTATACGTACAATCCATGTAAAGCTGTGTGAATATGTGTGTGAATGGGTGAATGTAAAGTACAATCTATGTAAAGGTGTGTGAATGGGTGAATGTAATGCACAGTCTATGTAAAGGTGTGTGAATGGGTGAATGTAATGTACAATATATGTAAAGGTGTGTGAATGGGTGAATGTAATGCACAGTCTATGTAAAGGTGTGTGAATGGGTGAATGTAATGTACAATATATGTAAAGGTGTGTGAATGGGTGAATGTAAAGTACAATCTATGTAAAGGTGTGTGAATGGGTGAATGTAATGTACAATCTATGTAAAGGTGTGTGAATGGGTGAATGTAATGTACAATCTATGTAAAGGTGTGTGAATGGGTGAATGTAATGTACAATCTATGTAAAGGTGTGTGAATGGGTGAATGTAAAGTAATCTATGTAAAGGTGTGTGAATGGGTGAATGTAAAGTACAATCTATGTAAAGGTGTGTGAATGGGTGAATGTAAAGTACAGTCTATGTAAAGGTGTGTGTGAATGGGTGAATGTAATGTACAATCTATGTAAAGGTGTGTGAATGGGTGAATGTAATGTACAATCTATGTAAAGGTGTGTGAATGGGTGAATGTAATGTACAATCTATGTAAAGGTGTGTGAATGGGTGAATGTAATGTACAATCTATGTAAAGGTGTGTGAATGGGTGAATGTAATGTACAATCTATGTAAAGGTGTGTGAATGGGTGAATGTAATGTACAATCTATGTAAAGGTGTGTGAATGGGTGAATGTAATGCACAATCTATGTAAAGGTGTGTGAATGGGTGAATGTAATGCACAATCTATGTAAAGGTGTGTGAATGGGTGTGTGTGTGAATGGGTGAATGTAATGCACAATCTATGTAAAGGTGTGTGTGTGTGTGTGTGTGTGTGTGTGTGTGTGAATGTAATGCACAATCTATGTAAAGGTGTGTGGATGGGTGAATGTAATGCACCATCTATGTAAAGCTGTATGAATGTGTGTGTGTGTGTGTGTGTGTGTGTGTGATAAAGACAGAATGCTTTTTCACTTTTCCTCTTGAGCCACACATGTTTGTTTGTTTTTCCTTTTCTGTTTGGCATAACCTCATTTCATACTCAGTATTCCCACATGTCAGTATTCAGTCATTATCAACAGTTTGCTAACTATGCATGCCGGCTAAGTTAGCAGTCAGTTGATCTTGACTTCTACCGTATGTATATATTCATTCATTTCATTTCATCATTTGGACAGAGACAATTGGTTGGTCAAACATACTTTTATTCCTTTCAAAGTCCAACAGTTTGACAACATAGTAATGATAACTCAAACACACACTACTCACACCATCCTCATTTCCTGGTCAAAAGTACACAAAAGAGTCACCACTGAATCCACTGCTCCTTTTATAGGTGGAGGATTCAAATTGGGTTGCACCATGTTGCAGGGGTGCATGTATCTGGCAATACATATTATTTAATATGATTGTAACGAGATGGGTTGTTTAAGACCTGATTTGTTGATTACTTTGGTGTTGACAAATATACTGTAATTGTTGGGAAATGTTTTCTGTGTTGCATGTTCACTAGATTAATAAGTGAATGCTTTGGGAAAACCTGTCTCTAGACAGATGGTTTGGGCCAATAGTCAGAGGCCTGAGTGTGAGTTCATGTAGTCAGTCCATGGTGAGACATGGGGAGAGAGGGGGCACAATGCGGGAAGCTCTGCCCTAGGACAGTGTTGGGACTGGTCATGTCCACACTGGATGCTTGAATTTAAGCATGTAATTTAATTTTGTTATGAGGCATTTTTTTGGAACATTATTTCTTGGAAACCTTTGGAGAAATAAACTTTTGGCAACTATGGAAATTTTTGGTATGTCCTTTTTTCTGTGCACCTAGCCCTCATCAAATGGACTCATTTACACATGGTGGCAGTGGTGGGATGAGTGGCAGTCAAGGGTGACAGAAACCAACATGACTACCAGATCCAAAGTACGTCAAGATGGCGGCAACCAGACCTCGTTTACAGACGAGGTTGAAGAGGAACCCATTCTAGAGGAGGAGGGAGGAGCCACCGGTGGTCGACCACCAGAGACGGTGGACAGTCTGAGCAGAACCTTCCAGGCCTACCTCCAGAATCAACAACGCAGAGATGAACAAAGGGAGCGTGAGCAGCAGGCACAGGAGCTCCGGCTACGAAGCCTCCAGCACCAGTTCGGCCAGCTACAGCAAGAAATCCAGCTGGACCGACTGGAGCGAAGGGCGCTGAGAGCCACAACTGATGTCACCGCAGCGCCCCCTCATGGTGACCGCAGGGAATTGCAGCCTTCCAGGATGGCTGATTCTCCTGCTGTCTCGGCTGACCAGGGGGCGGGGTCTCCATCAGGCCACGCCTCTTCAGCATCACCTCCAATTAATTGGAAAGGGCAGGAAATGCAGCCCTACAGGGAGGATGAAGACATCGAACTTTATCTCGCCGGCTTGTCGGTGGCCCGAGGACAGCTGAGCTGGCAGAGACCTTTATTGCAGCCCGGAGGTCCTCCAAGGGATCCACAGGATGAGAGACACAAAGGGCAGAATAGCACAGTGTTTTTTTTGTTTTTTTTTGCAGCCTTATAAGTTTACTGTGAAGTACCGTGCTGGAAAAGATAATGTGGTGGCTGTCTTCCTGTCCCGCAAAGAGATGTGAGGGACAGGTCTTAAAGGGGGGGATGTGTGATAAAGACAGAATGCTTTTTCACTTTTCCTCTTGAGCCACACATGTTTGTTTGTTTTTCCTTTTCTGTTTGGCATAACCTCATTTCATACTCAGTATTCCCACATGTCAGTATTCAGTCATTATCAACAGTTTGCTAACTATGCATGCCGGCTAAGTTAGCAGTCAGTTGATCTTGACTTCTACCGTATGTATATATTCATTCATTTCATTTCATCATTTGGACAGAGACAATTGGTTGGTCAAACATACTTTTATTCCTTTCAAAGTCCAACAGTTTGACAACATAGTAATGATAACTCAAACACACACTACTCACACCATCCTCATTTCCTGGTCAAAAGTACACAAAAGAGTCACCACTGAATCCACTGCTCCTTTTATAGGTGGAGGATTCAAATTGGGTTGCACCATGTTGCAGGGGTGCATGTATCTGGCAATACATATTATTTAATATGATTGTAACGAGATGGGTTGTTTAAGACCTGATTTGTTGATTACTTTGGTGTTGACAAATATACTGTAATTGTTGGGAAATGTTTTCTGTGTTGCATGTTCACTAGATTAATAAGTGAATGCTTTGGGAAAACCTGTCTCTAGACAGATGGTTTGGGCCAAAAGTCAAAGGCCTGAGTGTGAGTTCATGTAGTCAGTCCATGGTGAGACATGGGGAGAGAGGGGGCACAATGCGGGAAGCTCTGCCCTAGGACAGTGTTGGGACTGGTCATGTCCACACTGGATGCTTGAATTTAAGCATGTAATTTAATTTTGTTATGAGGCATTTTTTTGGAACATTATTTCTTGGAAACCTTTGGAGAAATAAACTTTTGGCAACTATGGAAATTTTTGGTATGTCCTTTTTTCTGTGCACCTAGCCCTCATCAAATGGACTCATTTACAGTGTGTGTGTGTGTGTGTAATGCACAGTCTATGTAAAGGTGTGTGAATGTAATGCACAGTCTATGTAAAGGTGTGGGTAAATTGAACCCTAAGGGAGTCCATATAAAACGTGTTAACCTCGCTAGTCTTAACCCATTTAGACCTTTTTTTCCCAGGCCTGGCGCTTTTTTTCCAGGGCCAAACTATACTTCTCCTACCAAATACCTATCCTTTTTGACCATTATGAAGTCACGTAGTGTACAAATGCATTGCATCGATATCAAATACTGTATCAGGTGTGCTGCTGCATGTGAACCAAACACAACCAAGCCTTTCTGTAAGCCACACACACACACACACACACACACACACACACACACACACACACACACACACACACACACACACACACACACACACACACACACACACACACACACACACACACACACACACACACACACACACACACACACACACACACACACACACACACACAGAGAGGAGGCATGGGAACCCTCCCCATTATCATAATATAATACAGGCAGACACACGGAAATATGTAATGAAATATAATGCCCTTCATCGCTTGGGAAACTTGTCTGTCCTATGTTTAGGAATGTTACTTACTGGATGTATAGACGGGCTATTCGGAGCCGGATAAATCGCTGGGTTTTTTTTCGAGCGAGGCTGAGAATAAAAACACGCTGTTATGATAAGACGAGGCCACATCACACACACCCTGCACGCAGTGTTTGGTTTTTCCTCCACTGAAACGATGACGAGAAATGTTCGTCGACTACCTTTTTTCTGTGGCGAAAACTGAGCGAAAACTAAATTTAAACTAAGCTATGAGGACTAAAACGAAGAGATCCAGTAGAACTAAATGTTAGGGAGGGACTAGTGGAGAAGAGATCCAGTAGAACTAAATGTTAGGGAGGGACTAGTGGAGAAGAGATCCAGTAGAACTAAATGTCAGGGAGGGACTAGTGGAGAAGAGATCCAGTAGAACTAAATGTCAGGGAGGGACTAGTGGAGAAGAGATCCAGTAGAACTAAATGTCAGGGAGTGACTAGTGGAGAAGAGATCCAGTAGAACTAAATGTTAGGGAGGGACTAGTGGAGAAGAGATCCAGTAGAACTAAATGTCAGGGAGGGACTAGTGGAGAAGAGATCCAGTAGAACTAAATGTCAGGGAGGGACTAGTGGAGAAGAGATCCAGTAGAACTAAATGTTAGGGAGGGACTAGTGCAGGGATCCAGTAGAACTAAATGTCAGGGAGGGACTAGTGGAGAAGAGATCCAGTAGAACTAAATGTTAGGGAGGGACTAGTGGAGAAGAGATCCAGTATAACTAAATGTTAGGGAGGGACTAGTGGAGAAGAGATCCAGTAGAACTAAATGTTAGGGAGGGACTAGTGGAGAAGAGATCCAGTAGAACTAAATGTTAGGGAGGGACTAGTGGAGAAGAGATCCAGTAGAACTAAATGTCAGGGAGGGACTAGTGGAGAAGAGATCCAGTAGAACTAAATGTCAGGGAGGGACTAGTGGAGAAGAGATCCAGTAGAACTAAATGTCAGGGAGGGACTAGTGGAGAATAGATCCAGTAGAACTAAATGTTAGGGAGGGACTAGTGGAGAAGAGATCCAGTAGAACTAAATGTTAGGGAGGGACTAGTGGAGAAAAGATCCAGTAGAACTAAATGTTAGGGAGGGACTAGTGGAGAAGAGATCCAGTAGAACTAAATGTTAGGGAGGGACTAGTGGAGAAGAGATCCAGTAGAACTAAATGTCAGGGAGGGACTAGTGGAGAAGAGATCCAGTAGAACTAAATGTCAGGGAGGGACTAGTGGAGAAGAGATTCAGTAGAACTAAATGTCAGGGAGGGACTAGTGGAGAAGAGATCCAGTAGAACTAAATGTCAGGGAGGGACTAGTGGAGAAGAGATCCAGTAGAACTAAATGTTAGGGAGGGACTAGTGGAGAAGAGATCCAGTAGAACTAAATGTCAGGGAGGGACTAGTGGAGAAGAGATCCAGTAGAACTAAATGTCAGGGAGGGACTAGTGGAGAAGAGATCCAGTAGAACTAAATGTCAGGGAGGGACTAGTGGAGAAAAGATCCAGTAGAACTAAATGTCAGGGAGGGGCTAGTGGAGAAGAGATCCAGTAGAACTAAATGTCAGGGAGGGACTAGTGGAGAAAAGATCCAGTAGAACTAAATGTTAGGGAGGGACTAGTGGAGAAGAGATCCAGTAGAACTAAATGTCAGGGAGGGACTAGTGGAGAAAAGATCCAGTAGAACTAAATGTCAGGGAGGGGCTAGTGGAGAAGAGATCCAGTAGAACTAAATGTCAGGGAGGGGCTAGTGGAGAAAAGATCCAGTAGAACTAAATGTTAGGGAGGGACTAGTGGAGAAAAGATCCAGTAGGACGGCACAAAACTTTCTACAGCTCAACTCAGACAGAACTGAAATCCTCATCATTGGCCCAGAGGCTAGTTCCCTCATTATTCAACAGTCCCTTGGCCCACTGGCAGCAAATGTAAAATCAACAGTCAAAAACCTGGGAGTACATTTCGACAGCAGGATGACCCTTGAGTCCCATGTAAAAAAAGTTACCCAGGCATGCTTCTATCACTTACGCAACATCTCTAAAATAAAATCTATTCTCACTCCCACTGATCTAGAAAAAATCATGCACGCATTTGTTTCATCCCGCCTTGACTATTGTAACGGACTTTATACCACTCTATCCAGCTCCTCATTATCCAAACTTCAACTTGTACAGAACACAGCAGCCAGAATTCTCGCCAACACCAACCTTCGAGCACACATCACCCCGGTCTTAGCCACACTCCACTGGCTGCCCATCAAGGCTAGAATAGATTTTAAAATCATTTTAACTACTTTTAAAGCCCTACATGGACTGGCCCCACCATACATCTGTGATCTTCTGCCCCCCAAGGTCAATGTGAGATCCCTGCGATCCTCTGGCAAAGGCCTCCTCATGGTTCCCGGGACAAAACGAAAGACAATGGGTGACCGTGCCTTTGCAGTAGTTGCACCTACCCTATGGAACGCCCTGCCTTGCACTTAAAAATATTTACAGACTCAGAGTTTTTTAAAGAGTTTGTTGAAAACGTTTTTATTTCGGAAACATTTTCCTGATTTTACTTGATTGTTGTTCTTATTTGCTTGTTGTACTGTCCCGTTTTAATTTAAAACTAAATGTCAGGGAGGGACTAGTGGAGAAGAGATCCAGTAGAACTAAATGTCAGGGAGGGACTAGTGGAGAAGAGATCCAGTAAAACTAAATGTCAGGGAGGGACTAGTGGAGAAGAGATCCAGTAGAACTAAATGTCAGGGAGGGACTAGTGGAGAAGAGATCCAGTAGAACTAAATGTCAGGGAGGGACTAGTGGAGAAGAGATCCAGTAAAACTAAATGTCAGGGAGGGACTAGTGGAGAAGAGATCCAGTAGAACTAAATGTTAGGGAGGGACTAGTGGAGAAGAGATCCAGTAGAACTAAATGTTAGGGAGTGACTAGTGGAGAAGAGATCCAGTAGAACTAAATGTTAGGGAGGGACTAGTGGAGAAGAGATCCAGTAGAACTAAATGTTAGGGAGGGACTAGTGGAGAAGAGATCCAGTAGAACTAAATGTCAGGGAGTGACTAGTGGAGAAGAGATCCAGTAGAACTAAATGTCAGGGAGTGAATAGTGGAGAACGTGTCACAAGTGTAAAATCTGTCAATACGACGGCATCAATGCCCGCCAAAGTACCTTTTAGTCGATTAAATCAACTGTTGATTTAGTCGACTAAAATCTCATGATATTTAGTTGACTAAATCTAGACTAAGACTAAAACATTCCGGGTGAGTAAAATGTGACTAAAGTAAAACTACCCAAGAGACTTATGACTAAAACTAAAATCTAGATTTGCTGTCAAAATCAACACTGCTCCACACACACACACACACACACACACACACACAGTCACACGCAATCTCACACACACACACACACACACACACACACACACAGTCACACGCAGTCTCACACACACACACACACACACACACACACACACACACACAGTCACACGCAGTCTCACACACACACACACACACAGTCACACGCAGTCTCACACACACACACACACACACACACACAGTCACACGCAGTCTCACACACACACACACACAGTCACAACAACAACAGCGAGGAATGCCAGTGTCTGTGACCAGAACGAGCTCTGCAGCCCTCTGACCATCTGCATCCAATTTGGACACGCACGCACGCACGAACGCGCGCGCGCTGCGCGCGCGCACGCACGCACGCACGCACACACACACACACACCGTGTGTGTCATTTTTGCGACGCCCGATTAATATTATTACTGGTCTAACCAATTGAGACCCGAATTCTACAAAAACAATGTCTTCTTAATCCTGAAAGTTTTCTGAATAACTTCCCGTTTCTACAGCAGTGGTTCTTAAACTTGTTCTCATCAAGGAAAGACCCCCAGCCAGAATAATGTGCATTTGGCCACAGACTCACTCAGTGCCACGCTAGGAGCTAGTGGAGCTTGTAGATCTGCTGCTTTTCAACAGAGCATGACGTTTAAAATAATGGTTAAAGTGGTTAGAAGCTACGAGGAGGTGACACAGATTTAGACCTCTAACTACCCTGCACTCCTCTGTAATTATCCTCGCTCCAATTCATTAATGCACCACGGGCCGGCTATTTCAAAGAAAGAAAGGAAGGAAGGAAGAAAAGAAAGAAAGAAAGAAAGAAAGAAAGAAAGAAAGAAAGAAAGAAAGAAAGAAAGAAAGAAAATGTTTCCAACACTGATAAGGAAGCTGTTTCATGAAATGAAATGCTGATCCCTGGAACAACATATTTTCAGATGGGAGTCGGCGGGCAAGCTATACATATATTTTTCGGGGGTCCTTGACATGAAATAGTTTGAGAACCACTGACATATAGAACACATGGGGGTTTTCAGAAAACTGTCAGGATGCAGAAGACATTTTTAGGATCTGATCTCAGGTCAGAATGGGTTAGAAGACATTTTGTAGAATCGTCCTCCGGTCTAAACGGGTTAGAACAGGATGAGGACGTGGTTGGTGGTGGAGGAGTGACATATCGGAACGGACGGCGTGTGTCCAATCACAGCTGATCTAATCAACCAATCACCGGGGAGGAAAACCCTGCGTGCACGTATAGGGGAGCGAGTGGGATGGGGCTGTGATGTCACAGCAGGAAGCCCTGCGTGCACGTACAGGGGAGCGAGTGGGATGGGGCTGTGATGTCACAGGAAGCCCTGCGTGCACGTACAGGGGAGCGAGTGGGATGGGACTGTGATGTCACAGGAAGCCCTGCGTGCACGTACAGGGGAGCGAGTGGGATGGGACTGTGACGTCACAGGAAGCCCTGCGTGCACGTATAGGGGAGCGAGTGGGATGGGGCTGTGACGTCACAGGAAGCCCTGCGTGCATGCAGGTGGAGCGAGTTGGATGGGACTGTGATGTCATGAATAGAGCTGGTATAAAGGCACAATCCACTCTTAATTAGGGTTAAGGAAATTGTATCCACGTACTACTGTATGTAAAACTCTTAATTTCCATTTTCCAGCCATTCAGTTACAAAAAGGATAATAATTTGGGGACCTCCCCAAAATAATTTGGCGACCCCCCCCCCCCCCCCCCCCGAGAGGTCGCGACCCACAGGTTGAGAACCCCTGGTATATACTCGATGCTTAGCTTTTGCTATTTTAGTCCTCTGGGTGTCATAACACACACACACACACACACACACACACACACACACACACGTGTGATGTCAGCAGCTGATTGGATGCATGTCCATGTAATTACTGAGCTAATTAAACTGATTGGTGCTCACGTGCCTCCTTTGACACTTTGGCAATCATCTAATTTGCCAAGCTGTGTTTTCTTGCTTCTATATGATGAGTGTGTTTGGTGACGTGCTTCATTCTCTGCCCTGATGAAGACCAGGTCATGTCCAAACATGTTGGCAGTTAAAAGTTGCCTTTTTTATTTTGATAAAGGCTAAATCCTCCTCGTTTTACCCCATTCTGGACAGGGGAACCCCTTTTGGTGTTTTAACCCATTCTGACCTGAGATCAGATTCATACGAGGTTTCCGCCGGACACACACTGGTCTGATGAACCCATTCTGACCTGAGATCAGATTCTAAAAAATGTCAGTCGTTCTTCGATTTTTCAAAAAATAGCAGATCTACAAGCTCATATCGCGCCACCGAGTGGCGCGATACGAGCTTGTAGATCTGCTATTGCTTGTAGATCTGCTATTGAAAAATAGCAGATCGACAAGCTCAGGTCTCCTATTTTTGAAGAATTGTGAAAATGCGGCGCAAATCTTTGAAAATTATATTCTTTCAGAGCGAATGTTTTTAACTAAAATATTTGCTTCTGGGGGAGGGGTCCCTGGAACAACGTATTTTCAGATGGGGGTCACTCTGCGGCCAATTGCATATCATATTGGGGTCCTTGACATGATGTAGTTTGAGAACCACTGATATTATAGAAACATGAGGTTAGAAGCCATTTTTCTAGAATCGTTCCTAATATTCCAATTCCATCCATGCTGTATTGACGTCGGTACCATTAGGAGATATAACAGGCAGACGTTGATCAAAACGTTTGCCTGGGGGGGTGTGTGTGTGTGTGTGTGTGTGTGTGTGTGTGTGTGTGTGTGTGTGTGTGTGTGTGTGTGTGTGTGTGTGTGTGTGTGTGTCCTCACCTCACCACCTTGCTGCCCCCCCTGGTGGTCACCGTGTCCACTACGCAGCCTGAGGTCACATGGGACGCCAGGTTGATCTCTGAGAACTCTGCCTGGAGACACAGACACAGGGAGGAAAGAGTTAATGCACTCTGTGTGGATGGAGACACAAAGAGTTAATGCACTCTGTGTGGATGGAGACACAGGGAGGAAAGCGTTAATGCACTCTGTGTGGATGGAGACACAAAGAGTTAATGCACTGTGTGGATGGAGACACAGGGAGGAGAGAGTTAATGCACTCTGTGTGGATGGAGACACAAAGAGTTAATGCACTGTGTGGATGGAGACACAGGGAGGAGAGAGTTAATGCACTCTGTGTGGGTGGAGACACTGTTTTCTGAGACACAGACTTGTCTGAGAGAGAGAGAGACACACAGACACAGACAGACAGACAGACAGACAGACAGACAGGTCTTGTGACGAGGCCACAGCCTGCCAACGTAATGACTTAATCTAACTCTCAGAGACGCTCTATCTGGAAGGAGGGCATGGCATTCTGGGAACAGACACTGTGTGTGTGTGTGTGTGTGTGTGTGTGTGTGTGTGTGTGTGTGTGTGTGTGACACACACACAAACACACGACCAACAATTCCATTTCCTCTCCGATGGTCGTCAGTGCATTAAAACACCAGAACTACTGATGCCGTTTATTCTGAAAATAGCAGATCTACAAGCTCACAGTGCGTCACTCACAAGCGACGCACTGTGAGCTTGTAGATCTGCTATTTTCAAAATATTTTGTGTGTAGGACAGAAATCTACACTAATAGCTGAATATAGGAGGGGGCTAGCGCCCACAAATCACACCCATGTGAAGTGAGGGGCGCTCTTATCGTCGCATTCCGTGCTCTGCCAATCAAATAATTTCCGTGGCGCCCGCGCGCACACACACACACACACACACACACACACACACACACACACACACACACACACACACACACACACACACACACACACACACACACACACACACACACACACACACACACACACACACACACACACACACACACACACACACACACACACACACGATGGGGCTAGCACCCCTCAAAGACTGGGAAGTGATCATTGTGAACTTAAACAAAATACTGTGTGAGGTCATGAAACTATGGGTGTGGTCTAGTGAGGTCATGAAACTATGGGTGTGGTCTGGTGAGGTCATGAAACTATGGGTGTGGTCTAGTGAGGTCATGAAACTATGGGTGTGGTCTGGTGAGGTCATGAAACTATGGGTGTGGTCTAGTGAGGTCATGAAACTATGGGTGTGGTCTGGTGAGGTCATGAAACTATGGGTGTGGTCTGGTGAGGTCATGAAACTATGGGTGTGGTCTGGTGAGGTCATGAAACTATGGGTGTGGTCTAGTGAGGTCATGAAACTATGGGTGTGGTCTGGTGAGGTCATGAAACTATGGGTGTGGTCTAGTGAGGTCATGAAACTATGGGTGTGGTCTGGTGAGGTCATGAAACTATGGGTGTGGTCTGGTGAGGTCATTAAACTATGGGTGTGGTCTGGTGAGGTCATTAAACTATGGGTGTGGTCTAGTGAGGTCATGAAACTATGGGTGTGGTCTGGTGAGGTCATGAAACTATGGGTGTGGTCTGGTGAGGTCATGAAACTATGGGTGTGGTCTGGTGAGGTCATGAAACTATGGGTGTGGTCTGGTGAGGTCATGAAACTATGGGTGTGGTCTGGTGAGGTCATGAAACTATGGGTGTGGTCTAGTGAGGTCATGAAACTATGGGTGTGGTCTGGTGAGGTCATGAAACTATGGGTGTGGTCTGGTGAGGTCATGAAACTATGGGTGTGGTCTGGTGAGGTCATGAAACTATGGGTGTGGTCTGGTGAGGTCATGAAACTATGGGTGTGGTCTGGTGAGGTCATGTGTAGCAAATCCTTAAGGATTACAGCAACAATTCCCATGGGAGACTCGCACCCAGAACAGGAAATGACATCTGTGTTCACAGAAATTGTTCGCATAACTTAAACTAAAGCTCATGAAAGACATGCCGTATAATTGTTTGCGTACAGAAGGGTTTATGAATAATGCTACGGTTCTTATTCTCCGAGGATTGAAGCCGCCTGTTGCCTCACAGGTAGGTCTTCATTTCACAGTAGCAGCAACTTCATCCATCCATCTTCAACCGCTTATCCATAGTCGGGTCGCGGGGGCAACAGCTCCACCAGAGAGCTCCCAGACTTCCCTCTCCAGAGCAACATTAGTGACTTCCTCCTGGGGGATCCGGAGGCGTTCCAAGGCCAGTGAGTCGATGTGTTTCCTCCAACTATCTCCCCCGGGGTCTCCTCCCAGTGGGACGCGCATCGAGGACCTCCCTAGGGAGACGCCCGAGAGGCATCCTGACAAGATGCCCCGAACCACCTAACCTGGCTCCTTTCCAGGCGAAGGAGCAGCGGTTCTACTCCGAGTCTCTCTCGTGTGACTGAACCCTATATCTAAGCTGTAATCCTGGGCGCTATACTACTCTCCCTCTGCCAATCTGGGGAGAGCCCCGAACTGACCCCATGCTTCCTTCAATGCATGAGGAGTCCCTGACAGTACAGAGCACAGCAAACAGGATGGATTTCACTGGACCTCAATAGACAGTACAGAGCACAGCTCTATAAAAGTGCTGGTGCCACCGTTTGCGGCCCATCTTTTTTTCTTCCTTCTGCCATAAAACCCACCACTTCATTTCAAAGACTACTCCAGTCTCTCGATGATGGCTTGCAGATGTGTGGCCAAACAGTGACGTAATGCTGTCTACCCACTGTTGATACCGTACTTACTGTATGTCTAGACCAGGGGTTCTCAACCCGTGGGTCGCGGTCGCCAAATTATTTTGGGGGGTCCCCAAATTATTATATATATAAAAAAATAAAAAAAACAGTGCCAAAGCATCTCCGGGGGAGAGAGTATGTTTAGTTGTCTCCACCAGGCCGAAGGCATGGGGAGAGAGTATGTTTAGTTGTCTCCACCAGGCCAAAGGCATGGGGAGAGAGTATGTTTAGCTGTCTCCACCAGGCCGAAGGCATGGGGAGAGAGTATGTTTAGTTGTCTCCACCAGGCCGAAGGCATGGGGAGAGAGTATGTTTAGTTGTCTCCACCAGGCCGAAGGCTTGGGGAGAGAGTATGTTTAGTTGTCTCCACCATGAAGGCATGGGGAGAGAGCATGTTTAGAGCTTGTAGATCTGCTATTTTTCAATAGCTAAATTATAACATGATGTTTAAAACACCAAAAGGGGTTTCCGCCCAAAATGGGTTAAAGCACATGTTTCATTCAGTGACATTGTGTGGCAGGTGTATGGATCATACCTGTTCCACACGGATCTCATAATCCCCGTCCAGCTTCTTCCCTCGGAAGTACTTGGCCCTGCACAGGAAACAGGAGACAGAATCAATACAGGAAGTACTTGGCCCTGCACAGGAAACAGGAGACAGAATCAATACAGGAAGTACTTGGCCCTGCACAGGAAACAGGAGACAGAATCAATACAGGAAGTACTTGGCCCTGCACAGGAAACAGAATCAATACAGGAAGTACTTGGCCCTGCTCAGGAAACAGGAGACAGACAATCAAGGACGTACAGGTATAACGGCACAAAGTACATCCTCCCAAAACCAGAAGATATGCACGCGAGGGTCTTGAGGTCAAAAAGTGATCAAAATCGGCGACAAAAACAAATCTAAAACAACTCGGGAACACTCGTGGTTGGCAGGGAAAGAGGTCTTTATACAATTTACAAATCACTACATAGTACAGCAGAAAGAGCAAAAAGCCGCTGCTATTCGAAGGAAACGATTTAATGACCAACAGAAATATGCCACTGTGGCAGAGCTTCAGGACTTTGACATTTCATTTCAACGTGACATTTCAAGCGAAAATGTGGAAGATGTAAAAAAACAATAAAAACAATATGTCGTGGTTAGCACTAAAGAGAGTGACCAGCGTTTTAAATGTTTGTGTGACAAGAAAGCCGTCAGGCTTGTTTCCGTTGTGGTCCTCTTGGGGAAAGGGGAGCAACAATACAAAACAGACAAAAACAAAATGCCTTTGAATATTGCCAACATAAAAAGACAAAAACACATTTATCCGTCAAGCGTCAAGGCCATAGAGTTATAAAGGATAACCCCCCCCCCCCCCCCCCCCATCTGAAAATATGTTGTTCCAGGGACCCCTCCCCCAGAAGCAAAGATTTGAGTTAAAAACGTTCGCTCTGAAAGAATATATATTCAAAGATTTGTGCCACATTTGTGCTATTTTTCTAAAATAGCAGAACTACAAGCTTGTACCCTCAGGTCTCCACCAGGGCAGGTCAGGTTATGGCCTCCTGGTGGCGCTATAATAGGCCTGTACAGTACATGACAGTGACCTGTACAGTACATGATGACAGTACAGTATGATGTACAGTGCATGATGACAGTCTGCTCCGCTGTCACAGATCACAACCACACCAAAGCAGCACGCAACCAAAAAAAACCCCCAAAAGACCATTATGCGTTTTAGGATGTAGAACAAAAGAAAACATATTGTCACTCTCTGAACTCTAATACATTCACACTGCCCGGCTCTCTGCGGCAAGCATGCATGCACGCGCACGCGCACACGCACACGCACACACTATATAAACAGCATGGAGTGGAATCCAGAGCGGTTGTTTTTGTCATGAGAACATGTTCCTTCCTTCCATGATGTGCCACTAATAGGAAGCATACGAGGCATAGATCCAGACAGAACATTTTGCTTTATTATGGCTACAAGTTCATCTTGTTCTCGTGGGGATGTGTTGAGATGTAAAACTGTTTTGCTGAGGGGGGTTGAATCATGTTCTCGTGGGGATGTGTTGGGATGTAAAACAGTTTGCTGAGGGGGGTTTGAATCATGTTCTCGTGGGGATGTGTTGGGATGTAAAACAGTTTGCTGAGGGGGGTTGAATCATGTTCTCGTGGGGATGTGTTGGGATGTAAAACTGTTTGCTGAGGGGGGTTGAATGGGGTGAACCCGTCATGAGATGTAAAACAGTTTGCTGAGTTGGGGGTTGCATGGGGTGAACCCGTCATGAGATGTAAAACAGTTTGCTGAGTGGGGGTTGCATGGGGTGAACCCGTCATGAGATGTAAAACAGTTTGCTGAGTGGGGGTTGAATGGGGTGAACCCGTCATGAGATGTGAAACAGTTTGCTGAGTGGGGGTTGCATGGGGTGAACCCGTCATGAGATGTAAAACAGTTTGCTGAGTGGGGGTTGAATGGGGTGAACCCGTCATGAGATGTAAAACAGTTTGCTGAGTGGGGGTTGAATGGGGTGAACCCGTCATGAGATGTAAAACAGTTTGCTGAGTGGGGGTTGCATGGGGTGAACCCGTCATGAGATGTAAAACAGTTTGCTGAGTGGGGGTTGAATGGGGTGAACCCGTCATGAGATGTAAAACAGTTTGCTGAGTGGGGGTTGCATGGGGTGAACCCGTCATGAGATGTAAAACAGTTTGCTGAGTGGGGGTTGCATGGGGTGAACCCGTCATTCTCATGTCATTCAGACTCAATAGGACGACCCAGGGCTCAGAATTGTGCCCGTTTCGGTCGCAAATGCGCCTGAATTTGTATCTTTGCGAGTTTGCGACCTAAAAATAGAACTGGGAGCACCGGACCGGTGCCGCTGCAAATGCACGCTGCGGTGGGACGAAAACGGTTGATTGTAGCAAAACGGGCGTTGGCTGGTGCTGCTTCTGACAGACACATTCACACACCTTTACATAGATGGTGCATTACATTCACCCATTCACACACCTTTACATAGATTGTGCATTACATTCACCCATTCACACACCTTTACATAGATTGTACTTTACATTCACCCATTCACACACCTTTACATAGATGGTGCATTACATTCACCCATTCACACACACACCTTTACACACCTTTACATAGATGGTGCATTACATTCACCCATTCACACACCTTTACATAGATTGTACTTTACATTCACCCACTCACACACCTTTACATAGATGGTGCATTACATTCACCCATTCACACACCTTTACATAGATTGTACTTTACATTCACCCATTCACACACCTTTACATAGATGGTGCATTACATTCACCCATTCACACACCTTTACATAGATTGTACTTTACATTCACCCATTCACACACCTTTACATAGATTGTACTTTACATTCACCCATTCACACACCTTTACATAGATTGTGCATTACATTCACCCATTCACACACCTTTACATAGATTGTGCATTACATTCACCCATTCACACACCTTTACATAGATTGTACTTTACATTCACCCATTCACACACCTTTACATAGATTGTGCATTACATTCACCCATTCACACACCTTTACATAGATTGTACTTTACATTCACCCATTCACACACCTTTACATAGATTGTGCATTACATTCACCCATTCACACACACGTTTACATAGATTGTGCATTACATTCACCCATTCACACACCTTTACATAGATTGTGCATTACATTCACCCATTCACACACACACCTTTACATAGATTGTGCATTACATTCACCCATTCACACACACACCTTTACATAGATTGTGCATTACATTCACCCATTCACACACCTTTACATAGATTGTGCATTACATTCACCCATTCACACACATTTACATAGATTGTGCATTACATTCACCCATTCACACACACACCTTTACACAGATTGTGCATTACATTCACCCATTCACACACACACACACACACCTTTACATAGATTGTGCATTACATTCACCCATTCACACACCTTTACATAGATTGTGCATTACATTCACCCATTCACACACCTTTACATAGATTGTGCATTACATTCACCCATTCACACACACACCTTTACACAGATTGTGCATTACATTCACCCATTCACACACACACCTTTACATAGATTGTGCATTACATTCACCCATTCACACACCTTTACATAGATTGTGCATTACATTCACCCATTCACACACCTTTACATAGATTGTGCATTACATTCACCCATTCACACACACACACCTTTACACAGATTGTGCATTACATTCACCCATTCACACACCTTTACATAGATTGTGCATTACATTCACCCATTAACACACACACCTTTACACAGATTGTGCATTACATTCACCCATTCACACACACACACCTTTACATAGATTGTGCATTACATTCACCCATTCACACACCTTTACATAGATTGTACATTACATTCACCCATTCACACACACCTTTACATAGATTGTGCATTACATTCACCCATTCACACACCTTTACATAGATTGTGCATTACATTCACCCATTCACACACCTTTACATAGATTATGCATTACATTCACCCATTCACACACACCTTTACATAGATTGTGCATTACATTCACCCATTCACACACCTTTACATAGATTATGCATTACATTCACCCATTCACACACACCTTTACATAGATTGTGCATTACATTCACCCATTCACACACACCTTTACATAGATTGTGCATTACATTCACCCATTCACACACCTTTACATAGATTGTGCATTACATTCACCCATTCACACACACCTTTACATAGATTATGCATTACATTCACCCATTCACACACCTTTACATAGATTATGCATTACATTCACCCATTCACACACCTTTACATAGATTGTGCATTACATTCACCCATTCACACACACCTTTACATAGATTGTGCATTACATTCACCCATTCACACACCTTTACATAGATTATGCATTACATTCACCCATTCACACACCTTTACATAGATTGTGCATTACATTCACCCATTCACACACACACACCTTTACATAGATTGTGCATTACATTCACCCATTCACACACATTCACACACCTTTAGATAGATTATGCATTACATTCACCCATTCACACACCTTTACATAGATTGTGCATTACATTCACCCATTCACACACCTTTACATAGATTGTGCATTACATTCACCCATTCACACACACCTTTACATAGATTATGCATTACATTCACCCATTCACACACCTTTACATAGATTGTGCATTACATTCACCCATTCACACACATTCACACACCTTTAGATAGATTATGCATTACATTCACCCATTCACACACCTTTACATAGATTGTGCATTACATTCACCCATTCACACACCTTTACATAGATTGTGCATTACATTCACCCATTCACACACCTTTACATAGATTATGCATTACATTCACCCATTCACACACCTTTACATAGATTGTGCATTACATTCACCCATTCACACACACCTTTACATAGATTGTGCATTACATTCACCCATTCACACACCTTTACATAGATTATGCATTACATTCACCCATTCACACACCTTTACATAGATTGTGCATTACATTCACCCATTCACACACACCTTTACATAGATTGTGCATTACATTCACCCATTCACACACATTCACACACCTTTAGATAGATTATGCATTACATTCACCCATTCACACACCTTTACATAGATTGTGCATTACATTCACCCATTCACACACCTTTACATAGATTGTGCATTACATTCACCCATTCACACACACCTTTACATAGATTATGCATTACATTCACCCATTCACACACCTTTACATAGATTGTGCATTACATTCACCCATTCACACACATTCACACACCTTTAGATAGATTATGCATTACATTCACCCATTCACACACCTTTACATAGATTGTGCATTACATTCACCCATTCACACACCTTTACATAGATTATGCATTACATTCACCCATTCACACACCTTTACATAGATTGTGCATTACATTCACCCATTCACACACCTTTACATAGATTGTGCATTACATTCACCCATTCACACACCTTTACATAGATTATGCATTACATTCACCCATTCACACACCTTTACATAGATTGTGCATTACATTCACCCATTCACACACCTTTACATAGATTGTGCATTACATTCACCCATTCACACACCTTTACATAGATTGTGCATTACATTCACCCATTCACACACCTTTACATAGATTGTGCATTACATTCACCCATTCACACACACCTTTACATAGATATCACCAGGGCTACCAAGTAAAAACAAAAGTTAATTTCGAGCCCTGCCCACCGTGCTCGTAGTGCAAAACAAACCGACAATGCATGCCACTCTGAGAGGTGGGCAAGGCCCGATGCCACCAATGGGAAGAGTGTGTGTGTGTGTGTGTGTGTGTGTGTGTGTGTGTGTGTGTGTGTGTGTGTGTGTGTGTGTGTGTGTGTGTGTGTGTGAGAGAGAGATATAAGGATTGGTGGCAGTGATGCTTGCAGAGACTGAGCTGTGTGTCACCATTGTGCCTCAGTCAGTGCCAGGGGGCCCGGGGGGGGGACGACGACGACAGGGGCAGGGGGGGGGGCGGGAGGGGGCCAGGGGGGGGGGGGGGGTGGGAGGGGGCCAGGGGGGGCCTGTCAGAGGAGAGCAGGGTTACCCCAGAGATACACTGCCTCTTCTCTGGAATGCCCAGGAGGAGATCAGTCTTGAGTCTCAGTGTCTTGGTCAAGGACACTTCGACACTAACTCTGGGGGGGGGGGGGGGGGGACCCACATCGATCGAACCGGGAACCTCCTGATTCCTGAGTGGCCGATCTACCCACTAAGCTCAAAGGTTTATACAAGTCTGCTGCGAGCAGGGTCTGAAAGAAAGACATCCCATTGGGTTTTAAACTACACATAGAGATCCCATTGGGTTTAAAACTACACAGGGAGATCCCATTGGGTTTAAAATTCAACACCTTAAATCACTCATATGTAACAAATTACCATATTATGCCACATTCAGTCTTTCTGAAAAACAAAAATAGTTGTGTAGTTTAAACCAGGGTTCTAAACTGCACCAATGAAATATTAAAGTTTTACGTTTGAAATGGTAATTGAAGCCTCTCTGTGCAGCGCATCAGTGTGTCCTGTCGTGTACAAATTAAATAAATCAAATCAAATTAAACTAATCTTTCTTTCTCATTCCGCTGCACTGTTGGACAAGTACTTGACTTCTCTGGGGGTTGAGCTACCGTTTACAGTTTGTCTTCTCTAGGGGTTGAGCTACCGTTTACAGTTTGTCTTCTCTAGGGTGAGCTACCGTTTACAGTTTGTCTTCTCTAGGTTGAGCTACCGTTTACAGTTTGTCTTCTCTAGGGGTTGAGCTACCGTTTACAGTTTGTCTTCTCTAGGTTGAGCTACCGTTTACAGTTTGTCTTCTCTAGGGGTTGAGCTACCGTTTACAGTTTGTCTTCTCTAGGGGGTTGAGCTACCGTTTACAGTTTGTCTTCTCTAGGTTGAGCTACCGTTTACAGTTTGTCTTCTCTAGGTTGAGCTACCGTTTACAGTTTGTCTTCTCTAGGGGTTGAGCTACCGTTTACAGTTTGTCTTCTCTAGGGGTTGAGCTACCGTTTACAGTTTGTCTTCTCTAGGGGTTGAGCTACCGTTTACAGTTTGTCTTCTCTAGGGGGTTGAGCTACCGTTTACAGTTTGTCTTCTCTAGGTTGAGCTACCGTTTACAGTTTGTCTTCTCTAGGGGGTTGAGCTACCGTTTACAGTTTGTCTTCTCTAGGGGGTTGAGCTACCGTTTACAGTTTGTCTTCTCTAGGTTGAGCTACCGTTTACAGTTTGTCTTCTCTAGGGGTTGAGCTACCGTTTACAGTTTGTCTTCTCTAGGGGTTGAGCTACCGTTTACAGTTTGTCTTCTCTAGGTTGAGCTACCGTTTACAGTTTGTCTTCTCTAGGTTGAGCTACCGTTTACAGTTTGTCTTCTCTAGGGGTTGAGCTACCGTTTACAGTTTGTCTTCTCTAGGGGTTGAGCTACCGTTTACAGTTTGTCTTCTCTAGGGGGTTGAGCTACCGTTTACAGTTTGTCTTCTCTAGGTTGAGCTACCGTTTACAGTTTGTCTTCTCTAGGGGGTTGAGCTACCGTTTACAGTTTGTCTTCTCTAGGGGGTTGAGCTACCGTTTACAGTTTGTCTTCTCTAGGTTGAGCTACCGTTTACAGTTTGTCTTCTCTAGGGGTTGAGCTACCGTTTACAGTTTGTCTTCTCTAGGGGTTGAGCTACGTTTACAGTTTGTCTTCTCTAGGTTGAGCTACCGTTTACAGTTTGTCTTCTCTAGGTTGAGCTACCGTTTACAGTTTGTCTTCTCTAGGTTGAGCTACCGTTTACAGTTTGTCTTCTCTAGGTTGAGCTACCGTTTACAGTTTGTCTTCTCTAGGGGGTTGAGCTACCGTTTACAGTTTGTCTTCTCTAGGGGTTGAGCTACCGTTTACAGTTTGTCTTCTCTAGGTTGAGCTACCGTTTACAGTTTGTCTTCTCTAGGGGGTTGAGCTACCGTTTACAGTTTGTCTTCTCTAGGGGTTGAGCTACCGTTTACAGTTTGTCTTCTCTAGGGTTGAGCTACCGTTTACAGTTTGTCTTCTCTAGGTTGAGCTACCGTTTACAGTTTGTCTTCTCTAGGGGGTTGAGCTACCGTTTACAGTTTGTCTTCTCTAGGGGGTTGAGCTACCGTTTACAGTTTGTCTTCTCTACACTGTAAATCCCTGGAGCATGTGACTCGTTTAAACCTGAAACACCATGTGTGTAATAATAAAATGCCACATGTTTATTAATGGTCATAAAATACAGTAGAACACGAGTTCACTCAAACACCTCACCAGAACACCTAGTGTTCAAATTCTAAACGCCTATATGACTGACTTTGATTGTAAAAACTAAACACGTTTATGTGTTTAAAAAGTGTTACAGGCGATTAAACATGTTCTTCTGTTTATAATCTAAACACTGTGACACGTTTAAAAGTGTTACAAATATGTGTTTAAAACAGTTTATAACCTAAACGCTTGGGTTTAGTGTGTAGGGGTTGAGCTACCGTTTACAGTTTGTCTTCTCTAGGGGGTTGAGCTACCGTTTACAGTTTGTCTTCTCTAGGGGTTGAGCTACCGTTTACAGTTTGTCTTCTCTAGGTTGAGCTACCGTTTACAGTTTGTCTTCTCTAGGGGTTGAGCTACCGTTTACAGTTTGTCTTCTCTAGGTTGAGCTACCGTTTACAGTTTGTCTTCTCTAGGGGTTGAGCTACCGTTTACAGTTTGTCTTCTCTAGGGGTTGAGCTACCGTTTACAGTTTGTCTTCTCTAGGGGGTTGAGCTACCGTTTACAGTTTGTCTTCTCTAGGTTGAGCTACCATTTACAGTTTGTCTTCTCTAGGGGTTGAGCTACCGTTTACAGTTTGTCTTCTCTAGGTTAAGCTACCGTTTACAGTTTGTCTTCTCTAGGGGTTGAGCTACCGTTTACAGTTTGTCTTCTCTAGGTTGAGCTACCGTTTACAGTTTGTCTTCTCTAGGTTGAGCTACCGTTTACAGTTTGTCTTCTCTAGGGGGTTGAGCTACCGTTTACAGTTTGTCTTCTCTAGGTTGAGCTACCGTTTACAGTTTGTCTTCTCTAGGTTGAGCTACCGTTTACAGTTTGTCTTCTCTAGGGGTTGAGAGAAGACCGTTTACAGTTTGTCTTCTCTAGGGGGTTGAGAGAAGACCGTTTACAGTTTTCACTCCTCCACCTGAGTCTTTGAAGTCTCAGTGGCTTATCAGTCCCGCTGTGTCCTTTTTTACTGAGGAAGGAAGGGAATTATAACATTTAGAAGTGGAACACATCTGTGTCTCCTCAAAGCTTTTAACCCAATCCCTCCCTCCCTCCCGTGACTAGGAGTCAACCCTCCATCCAACCTTTTGTCCGGGACCGCCGGGGCTGGACAAAATCTCTTTTTTTCCAGAGTGTTTTTCAGAGTACCAGGTGGCGGCTGGAGCGCGGAGCAAGGGGCCGATCATCCGGCGGTCCCCGGAACATCCAGACCCACAGTAATGGGTCCAGGAGGCCGGCCCGGTTCCGGCGAGCCGCCCCACGTCCGAAACGGACGAGAAATGACAGAGTGACCGACCGTGTGGGGGTCCCCGGGGGGGTCTCTCTACTGTACTGTACACTGTACTGTACTGTCACCCGAAATCATCATATATACAGTTTGTATGACTGACACATTGTCTGTCTGTCTTGGTTGTGGTTGCCGTATGTAAACTTTAGCCGTTGATAAACAGCAGATCTACAAGCTCATATATCTGCTATTTGTGAAAAATCGTCAAATATTTTCTTCTGGAACATTATTTTCAGACGGGCTCGGCATCCAAATACAGATAATTCTGGGGGTCCTTGACATGAAATAGTTTGAGAACCACTGACAGAAAACTGTGAGGATTTAGAAGACATTTGTAGAATCTGGTCTTAATGGGTTAAGATCGTTTTGTTTGGTTGCGCTCAGGTGTTGCGCTCTGAAAATAGCAGATCTACAAGCTCACAACACAGTGAGTTGTGGCTTGTAGATCTGCTATTTTCAGCATGCAACCAAGTGTGAAAGCAGGCATTCCACAAAAACTAGATGACTAGTATATGACTAATATAAAGCATAATAGAATTTTATTCAAAAGACTATGAGTGCCACGCTACGAGCTTGTAGATTGTATAGCTATTTTTTCAAAGAATGTGAAGACGTGTGCAAATGTTTTTAACTCATATCTTTGTTTCTGGGGGGAACCATATTTGTCCTTTTGGGGTCCTTGACATGAAATAGTTTGAGAACCACTGATACAGAAACATAGGGTTTTTCAGAAAACTGTCATGATTTATATTTTAGACCAATCATGTCTCAGGTCAGAATGGGTCAGACAGCACCATCTGCTGTTCAACACCCCACATCACTACCTCAACGTCCCACAGAAGGGCTGGGTGGTTTAGCTTATACTCTAGCGCCACCATGTGGCATAAACAATGTGCTGAGCTCAATTATGTTCGCATGCTGAAATCCTGTGAGGGCAAATCCAATCCAATCAATTGATTAACAGAGGAGAAAAACATATCAATGAGATATAGGATACATTATTACACAAGGAAGGAAGAAAGAAAGAAAGAAAGAAAGAAAGAAAGAAAGAAAGAAAGAAAGAAAGAAAGAAAGAAAGAAAGAAAGAAAGAAAGAAAGAAAGAAAGAAAGAAAGAAAGAAAGAAAGAAAGAAAGAAAGAAAGAAAGAAAGAAAGAAAGAAAGAAAGAAATGTTATTGGCCTAAAATATTATCTATATACATTCATTCATGAATCCACTTGCTGGATATTTTAATAGGGGTTTATATGTGACCATACCATTAACATCATATGAAGCAAGATTAAAAAAAACCTGCTTTATGTAGCATGTGACATATCAGACTAGAATATATGTGACCATACCATTAACATCCTATATAAGATCATGTGACATATCAGACTAGAATATATGTGACCATACCATTAACATCCTATATAAGATCATGTGACATATCAGACTAGAATATATGTGACCATACCATTAACATCCGATCACAATGCTTTATGTAGCATGTTAGGGTCCG
Organism: Protomyctophum parallelum; assembly: GCF_964188405.1. Taxonomy (NCBI): domain Eukaryota; kingdom Metazoa; phylum Chordata; class Actinopteri; order Myctophiformes; family Myctophidae; genus Protomyctophum; species Protomyctophum parallelum. Next base: position 28,027,372 of record NC_139714.1, on the reverse strand, counting down.
TTTGGTTCCATTTGTACACTTTCTGAGTCAATTAACAGTGGTTTTACAATATAAATTGGGTTACCAGAGATAGAAATGCCATTAAATTGGGGGTCCGTAGACTAATGCGTGTGAAACTGGGGGTCCATGAAATTAATATGTTTCAGAATCACTGCTAGAGCCGTGAAAATCCTCCCTTATTGGGGTCACTGGCATAGGTTTTCAAATGGGGGGTCTGTGGCCTAATAAATGTTGATGTAGACAGTCGACACAACGCATCGGCACACTGTGAGCTTGCAGATCTGCTATTTTTTTGGGGGCACGAGATAACGCAAGGTATAAAATCAGGCTTTGGTCTACGTTTGGTAGTTTAATTACAGAGGATGAAAATATAGGAATACTTCAGTCAATGTGCTTCTCTCCCCCCTCCCCCTGCCGTTTACCTGTGTAGGAAGGTGTCTGAGCACTTAAGGCCTGGCCATGCTAAAAGCAGTGTAACCATCATAACCATTCATCTACTCGGCCTACCTCAATACTGTAGTTCCCAATTGCAAGCCAAGATCTACCACTAAAATATGTTTAGAAATCACTTGTTTTTTGCCATTTCTGACAGGCTCAATGCACACATCCACACAAAGACTAGTTGTTTAAATAATAAACACTGATAGTTATATAATCTATGTCTAAACATAATCATAAATTAAAAATATTAGGACAAAAATACAAATACACTTATTTTTTTGTACTTAAATGATACCATGTCTCGCTAGATTTGTTGTTTTTCCAATGTATTTGCCACTGTGTTCTCCTGCACTTTTTTCCCATGAGAAAATAATTGTGTAAGTGTTGTTGCTGTTAACCGTTTGTTTTTTACTGTTGTTGAGACCGAAGACAAATTTCCACACGTGGACAATAAATTAAACGAACTAACTAAATAACTAACTAACTTGTTATTTTGCGTGGAGTATAGCGCTGTGTGCTACATATACATACATGATCGCATCGGCCAACAAAATAATTCCCCCGCGTGAAACCTGGTATATTCTTCGTCGTGCGACGTGTTGCATGCTGAAAATAGCAGATTTACAAGCTCACAACGCGTCGCGTCTACCACACGTTGTTAGCTTGTATATAGATCAGCTATTTTCAGCACATGGAAATATGCAGGCTGAGACGTTCAGAAACCTTTCCCTTCACAATAAAATCACATCAGCTTTCACATGTTGGGGGGCGGGGTTTCATTGTCTGGATTTCTAGACCAATAGGAACTCACCAGTCTGTGTGCTGGTCGTCGATGACCAATAGGATCTTGGGCTTGCGTACGACGGGTTTGGCGGCTGCTTCGGCTGCTGCCGCTGCTGCCTTGGCCTTGTGCGCCCCCGCCACGCTCTGCGCCATCTGAGCACTCTTCACCACGCTGGAGAACGAGGACAGGAAGGAGGGGGGAGGGGCCGAGGAGGAGGCGGGGCTAATGCCCGGCATCATGCTGGGGGGCTGCAGGAGAAGAACCAATCACAGCTTTAACGCTAACACTTTAGCATTCAAGATGGAAGCCAAAACCGGACGAGTCATATTAGTGTAATAGCCTGAAAACACCCGGCGCCCAAAGCACCACCACTTTTATCCACCAGGCGGCACTCAATGTGTTAAAAGGAAAACAGAAAATATGAAATTGTGACGTTCCGACGTTTAACGCAACAAAAAAAAAGAACACAAAAGTAATCGTTCATCTCAATTATTTGTGTGACAATTATTTTTGAAAAATCGTGAAAATGTGGTGCGGCACTCTTGTAGATCTGCTATTTTCCAATAGCTATAAAGTAGAACATAATGCTTGAAACACCAAAAAGGGGTTCCCGCCCAGAATGGGTTAACTGCTAATTACTTGAATTAAAAAAAAAAAACATAGCAGATCTACAAGCTCGTAGCACGGCTATGAGCTTGTAGATATGCTATTTTTCAATAGCTAAAGTATAACATAATGCTTGAAACACCAAAAGGGGTTCCCGTACCCAGAATGGGTCATTTCAAAAATAGCAGATCTACAAGCTCGTAGCTCGTAGCTATTAAAACAGTTACCTGTCGCCTCTCGGTGGCCGGGGAGGCGGGGGTCGAGGTGGAGGTGTGGCCACGGGGAGGAGGGGCGGGGCTATCGGGGCCTCCGGGGGCCGGTTTCTGATTGGCCAGCTCCGTCATGTAGCCGTTGGGGAGGTTAGCCACGAAGCTGCTGTCCGACAGGCGACGGCGAAGGTAGTTCATGCTGCAGGGGGCGCTGTCGTTACCGCTGTTGTTGTTGTTCAGGACAGGAGGAGGAGGAGGAGAGGGAAGACTGGTAGAGAGAGAGAGAGAGAGAGAGAGAGAGAGAGAGAGAGAGAGAGAGAGAGAGAGAGAGAGAGAGAGAGAGAGAGAGAGAGAGAGAGAGAGAGAGAGAGAGAGAGAGAGAGAGAGAGAGAGAGAGAGAGAGAGATAGAGATAGAGATAGAGATAGAGATAGAGATAGAGATAGAGATAGAGATAGAGAGAGAGAGAGAGATAGAGATAGAGAGAGAGAGAGACATAAGATGTCAGCCAAAAAAATCCCAAGACTGAAAATGATTAAATGAACCCTATGACATCACACACACACACACACACACACACACTATAATAATTATATTTGTCCCCTTATGCACAAGATCAGTATCGTGATAAAAACGATCAATGATCGATTCCAAAAAACCCCTGATCGGAGTTGGTTGGAGCACCTCTAACCCATTTAGGCCCGACGTCGATTTAAAAAAAAAAAGTCTTCTAAATCATGACAGTTTTCTGAAATACCTATGTTTCTACCTATGTTTCCAAATTTGCGCCACGATTTTTCAAAAATAGCAGACCTACAAGCTCGTATCGCGCCACTCGGTGGCGCGCTATGAGCTTGTAGGTCTGCTATTTTTCAATAGCTAAATTATAACAATGTTTGAAACACTAAAAAAGGGGTTTCCGCCTAAAATGGGCTAGTTTGAATGAACGCCAGCCCAAATCCAGCAGGATTCAGTGACACAGCAGTCGATTCCACAGCATTGAACGTCACATAATCACAGAGTAAACCACACATAATAACGAGCTCAACGGTTACAGTACGTACAGTAAGCCATTAGAACCAACATGTATACAGCAGAGAAGACACGTCATGTAAATCAGTGGTTCCCAAAGTGGGGTCCGGGAACCCCCCCCCCCCCCCAGGGGTCCTTGAGGGACTTCCAGGGGGTCCCCAAGCTAAATGATATAGTTTGTAACCAAATGGACCCTTATGGGTCTGTAACTCTGAGACCCCTTTTCCACCGGTTGGTTCCCAATGGGAACCGGTTCAGTTCTTTTTGGTTTTTAGTCCATCAGCCAGAGCTCCAAAATTGGTGGGCAAACTATACCCTATATTAAATTGTTTATAGGATCAATACAAGTAAATGAATACATGATAACCCTTTCACAGTTGTAGCCTTTTCATATTTCTGATTATTTTGCATATTTTCCTACATAAAGCCTAATTTGCATATTTAAAAATAAAAAAATTGTAATACAATAAATCATTGTCTTCTCAAGTACTCAATTGGGGAAGTTTAATGGTGATAACAATCTAATATAGGTATGGTTTTGCTCCACTCAATTCATAATTAACGTTTCAATTTTGGAGCTCTGGAGAACTGAACCGGTTCCCACTGGGAACGAACCGGTGGAAAAGGGGCCTGAGAGTGTACAAATGGAACCAAACAGACCCCAACGGGTCCGTATGGTTCCATTTGTAGTGTACACTCTCAGAGTTAAAAATTAATTTTACAATATAAATGTAGAAATGCCATTAAATGGCGTTCCGTAGACTAATTCATGTCAATGTGGGGGTCCCTCCCTGGCATGAAAACATTTGGGAACCACGGTTGTAAATCATGACAGTTTTCTGAAAACCCTGTTCCTACATCAGTGGTTCTCAAACTCAATTATTTCATGTCAAGGACCCCCAGAATGATATCAATTTGGCCGCCAGACACCCATATCAAAATATGTTGTTCCAGGGACCCCCCCCACCCCCCCCAGAAGCAAAGATTTGAGTGAAAAATGTTAGCTGTGAAATAATATATATTTAAAGATTTGCACACACCTCCACATTTGCACGCTAATTTCTTTTTTTTAAGCAGATCTGCTATTTTCCAACAGCTAAAGTATAAAACACAGATGCGTTCCAGGTCTTAATGGGATCGCCTAAACAGAATCGCCCTGCAGAGAAGCAACCGACGTGCAAGAGGACGAGAGTGACGAGACAAATGGGTGATTAAACCAGGGTGATTAAAACAGGGTGATTAAAACAGGGTAATTAAAACAGGGTAATTGCTCAGTAAACGTTGTGTGGAAGGAAGGGATGAGAGTGCATTTCTACTGAGCAAGATGGCATCGTGTCTAAAGCTGCTGTAACTTCAACAAAATGTGACCAAACCTGACACGCAGACAGTAAGCCATTGGATTCTTTCTTCATGTCATGTGAAAGCAGATGATCATGGCTTCAAATTGACATATTGGTTCTTTCTTTCCAGCCTGTCTCCCACTCTGCACAGCTCAGGCTATTAAATCCTTTTATTCCTTCTTTTTAACCCATTTTGACCTGAGATCATATTATTCTAAAAATGTCTTCTACATCCTGACAGTTTTCTGAAAAAGCTACGTTTCTATGTCAGTCGTTCTTCGATTTTTCTAAAATAGCAGACCTACAAGCTCGTAGCGCGCTATGAGCTTGTAGATCTGCTATTTTTCAATAGCTAAAGCATAACGTAACGCTAACACCAAAAGGGGTTCCTGCCTAAAATCGGTTAAATCCTTTTATTCCTTCTTTTTAAAAGACAGCGGAGGACAGTGTCAGCACACCGCTGCCCCCGCAGGTAGGGAGGGAGGGGGAGTGTTCCGTCACTGTCAGTCAGGCCCTTCGAGTATATATGAATAGAGACGGCACCCACAGGAAACCCTGAGGCGAAATGGACATGGTGGCCGGATTTGGTATTGCAGCGTGGGCCCAAACACATGAACGCGCTGGTCCGTTGACTATCATTGTGCACGTTCACGACGGACGAACGCTCGTGCGCGTTCGTGCACGTTCAACGGCAGCGCGTTCATGTGTTTGGGCCCAGACACTATTGGAATCCATCCCAGAATGCACTCTGTTCCTACCCGGAAGGAGGAGTGAAATCGCCTCATGCGCTTTTGAGCAACTTAATGCAAGTGGATGGAAGGAGAACTCGGGTGCCATCTCTATTCATATATACTCTAAGGGCCTGACGAACAAACATCGCATCGAGTTTATCAGGATAGGAAGAGGCCTTTTGTTACAAATATGTTGGTATTTTTTCTTTTAAATGTTGACGTCAGGCCTAAACGGCCACCGTTCTGTAACGGTCTGTAACGGTCCTGAACGGCCACCGTTCTGTAACGACGTTGATAACGAGAGCTGTGGGCTAAACTCTAGACAGGCCCAAAGTTATTAGTGCAGCCGCTGTAACCAATCAGGGCCCAGTATTCAAATATGAAAAAATAAAAATAAAATAATCGAGAGGGACGAGACTAATATCCACGCAATGATATTATTAGTATCACTAATACTAATATCACAGGCTAGATATGACAAATAACATCAATATATAACATCTAAGAAATTACTGACATATTTAATAAGTGTACACAACAAAATGATAGCTGCTCTACAAGCTTACAAACTAACAAGCGATTATGACGATGCCGTAAAACTTGATCCGATCCTTGTGTCCGATTCTAGTCTGTGATTGACAGGCCGATCCACGGCAGGTTTAAAGACCCAGTGTCTGATTCTAGACTAGAGTCTCTGATTCAGTGGTTCCCAAACTTTTTCATGTCAAGCCAGGACCCCCAAATTGACACTAATTAGCCCCGCGGACCCCCATTTGAAAGGATATGCCAGGGACCCCCCATAAGAGAAGATTTTTACGGCTCTAGCAGTGATTCTCAACCCGTTTAATTTCAAGGACCCCCCAGTTTGACATGCATTAGTCTACGGATACCATTTAATGGCATTTCTATCTCTGGGACCCCCAATTTATATTATAAAATCAATGTTATTTTAACTCTGAGAGTGTACAAATGGAACCAAATGGACCCGTCAGGGTCCATTTGGTTCCATTTGTACACTCTGAGTTACAAACCCATAAGGGTCAATTTGGTTCCAAACTACCATTTAGCTGGGGGCCCCCTGGAACTCTCTCAGGTACCCCTGGGGGTCCCCGGACCCCACTTTGGGAACCACTGCTCTGATTGACATGCCAAGTGTCTGATTCTATAGTCTCTGATTGACAGGCCCAGCAGTGTGATCACCGATCTGACAGTCGGCGACTCAATTAAACAAACGGTGCGCCTCATGTGAGAGAACAAACAAAACAAACGCCTCATTAATGATAATGAGTGACTTAGCGTTTCTGCTCAGATTAAAATAGCTTCCCTTTCAAACCGACACCTGTGGTTTCATTTAGTTAGCAGAACTCTGAACGCTGCATTCCATTCCTAATCCGTTCTGCATTACGAGTATAGTGCACAACGCAAGATCTTTAAGCCGTTGGGGTTAACAGAACAAGTATAAGCATTGCTCAACACATTATAGTACACCACCAACACAGTGGCGTTTACATTTAAAATAACAGAAATGTAAAGTATTAGTAGTCTAAGAAGGAGCTGCGACGACAAAGACCTGTGGAGCATCTCTTAAGGCTAAAGCACTCCTCTCTTCTCTTCTGCCCAGTGATTGGCTAATCCTCTCTTCTCTCCTGCCCAGTGATTGGCTAATTAACATTTCAGTGTTTTATTTGCTATAGTATGACATCATAAGTAGGCGTGGATCTCGTTTGCGTCCGAGCATAGGCATGGCAACGCCCCCGCCTGCCTGTGATTGGCCTATACAGACACTGCCCGTCTCGACTGTTCCTCCGAGATGCGAGGTTACTCCGTGGTGGGGAAGTAGAGTAGTACAGTATGTACAGTATACAGTATGTATGTATGTTACAAGAGTACTAGAACTTGTAACTTATATCTTTGTAGAAGAGGCAAACTAATGTTGTTTATGCCGTTTGCTTTGATGGAATAATTGATTGAACATAATATGATTTGATTTGGGTGTGTTCGAAAATAAAGTGTTTGTGTTGATTATTGTGTAACTTGTTTGTATGTGTAAACTTTAATACAGTTTTACATTATTGTAATATTAAAAGGTCTATTTTCCCTTCATCTTTATCCTTTTTAGTGTAATAGTATTAGTTTACTAGAGATTAATACACAATAATCAACACTAACACTTTATTTAGAAAACACCCAAATCAAATATATAGTACAACATACATGTGTGTTCAATTATTCAATCAAAGCAAACAGCATAAAGTTAGTTTGCCTCTTCTACAAAAATAAAACTTAGTTTTAGTCAGTTAGTTACAAGGCTGCATTTGCACGTGCCAAGCTGTCATTCTCTTGTTGTATCATTATTATTATTATTATTATTTCTAAAATATTAGCGCAACTTCCGTTCAACTTTGACTCCTCTATCACGTGGAACTATATGGGCGTAGTGGACACAAAATAAAACATAGTTCCGTGTGATAGAGGGGTAAACAAAATGAACCTAAGTTGCACAATGTGGTAGAAATAGGTCAACAATACAAATTACACTAGTTTTGTGGATTAATTTACTTTTAATGCGTGGCCCCCAGTGCCCCCCCACAAAATGACCGGAACTACTTAATATCTCACCAAACCAGAGCAGAACTCCCACCACGGGATTCATGCAATTAATACAGTTGCAACCACTATATTAAATGGCAACTATTTCATACAGCTTAAGTTAAAAGAATTCTGAATAATCCCTTTAAGAGTTAAATAAAGAATTGCTGCATACAGCTAGCCACAACCATAAGATTTTAGAATTTTAACTTAAAACCATTTGGTTTCATTTTACACTCTCTCACAGTAAAAACGTACAAGAAGTCTACACAATTACAGAATGTAGAAGAATTGTTATTTTGATCAAAGTTTACCGGTTATCTCTCCTAATGGATACCAACATCAAATAGCAAAAAAATATTCTTTAGTTTTGGGTCTGAGAGGCTAAATGTCATCAAATGGTGGTCCGTGGCTCAGATGCAGAATACAAAAAAAAACGTAGAAAACCAGTGAATCAGGTTATGTAATGATGATAATAACCGCAGGTGACAACAATGTACCCCTGACTGCACCACTGAGATTAGATATGGCTGAGGGAATCCCCCCACTCTCTCACACACACAGTAGACCAGCAACACACACACACACACACACACACACACACACACACACACACACACACACACACACACACACACACACACACACACACACACACACACACACACACACACACACACACACACACACACACAGCCACTTTCGGATCCCTCTGTTTTTTTCATCGTTTCCCCGTAGGGTCCCTGATCAGTTCGTAAGCACTCAATAGGGCGCAGGTGTACATACGCTCCGTTCACGCTGCTCTGCGCTCCGCTTGAGTGGCGGTGAGATGTTTCAAAGATGCATAAAGCGGAGAGACAACGGAAACGTGGGAGGAATCGCATTAAGAGCCGATGCCGTTAAGTATTTTTTATCTTTTATTTCTCCAGTTTTGGCTGCTCTGAAATTCTCTCTTCCTCTACTTCCTTATTGACTTCCCATTGTACCGCCTCCCGCACCGAGACTGGCTAGCTGCGACAGAGCAGATCAGAGGCAGGAACGTAGGGACGCGCAGCTAGCCAGTCTCGGTGCGGGAGGCGGTACAATGGGAAGTCAAGGAAGGGAGGAAGCGAGAATTTCAGAGCAGCCAAAACTGGAAAATAAAAGATAAAAAATACTTAACGGCATCGGCTCTTAATGCGATTCCTCCCACGTTTCCGTTGTCTCCTATAGCCGCTTTATGCATCTATGAAACATCTCACCGCCACTCAAGCGGAGCGCAGAGCGGCGTGAACGGAGCGCATGTATACCTGCGTCCTATTGAGTGCTTACGAACTGATCAGGGACCCTACAGGGAAACGATGAAAAGAGCTTCACCGAGGGTCCCGAAAGGGGCTAACACAGACCCAGAGAAGACCAGCAACACACACACACACACACACCCAGAAAAGACCAGCAACACACACACACACACACACACCCAGAGAAGACCAGCAACACACACACACACACAGTAGACCAGCAGCCACACACACAGACCCAGAGAAGACCAGCAACACACACACACACACACACACACACACACACACACATACACTCTAGGGATGGGTCCGATTAATCAATTAATCGATTATCGTTGATAGGACCCGAAATCGATTATGAAAATTAATAATCGATAATCTTTTTTTTTTTCTGTTTTTTTTGTAATGAAAATCTGTTGGAAAGGCAATATTGTCATCCAAACAGGACAGGGCTATAGGCCTACCAAAGTGTGCCTGGGATGTGTCTGTGTAGCTGCATGACTGAGAGGAGTGTGAGAGGAGATTGATTCCAATCAAGATACAGGTTTGGAGGATTTAGCAGGTGTTGGGAATTTACCTAATCAGGCCTAGGCTGGGGTTGCTATGGTGATCAATTGGATCAACAGTGGTCCAGGGACCACCAGTGGTCCTCATTTAAAAGATGGAGTTAGTAACCAAATGGACCCTTATTAACTCTCAAGAGTTACAATCATTGTTAATCAACTACATCAGGGGTTCCCAAACTTTTTTGACTTAGGTACCCCTTGGGGGGAAGATTTTTTTTATTTGTAGGGTTCATAAAAATTAAAAAAAAAAAAAAAAAAAAAAAAAAAAGGAAAAAAGAATCCCCCCCAAACGAGTAATCGATTAATCGTTAATATTGAATTATACAAATCGATTTTCATTTTGGACACATTTACACATCCCTAACACACACACACAGTAGACCAGCAGCCACACACACACATACATAGCCCTCCAAGCAGAACCCAATGCGGTACTGAAGTTTCTGACTTTTTGACGACACAGACCATTGGGTCCTGTTCCAGCAGTATACTGCCACCTGGTACGCGGACATACATAAAACATAAACAACATGGATAACGCCTGTCTGCGCTCTTTGACGACATTTTTTCGTGTGAGGGCTTCTGAATATGTGAAGTATAAGTACCCATACATGCCGCTGCGAATATCTCCTGTGGCGCGGAAGCCGTTAAGTATTTTTGTTTGACCGATTTGGTCGCTTTGATTCTTCTCTTCCTTCCTTGTTTATTGACACCTCATTGTACCGCCTATCTGGCTAGCTAGTGGCGCTATAGCTATGACAGAGCAGATCAGAGGCAGGGACTTAGCCGCACAAGCCAACCGCACACCGGGAGGCGGTACAATAAACGGTAAACAAACAAGAAGAAATAAAGCGACCAAATCGGTCAAACAAAGATTAAAAATACTTAACGGCTTCCGCGCCACAGGAGATATTCGCAGCGGTTTGTATAGGTACTTATAGTTCACAAATTCAGAATAACTTAAACTAAAAAAGGCCGTCAAACGCCGCAGATACGATCTTAGAGAGAATATTTATGTCCGCGTTCCAGAATTCCCATACGAAAATATAGTTATAAGCAGAGACCCTACATAAAACTCATCCAAATTTCAGAAAAGCTTTATGGAGGGTCCCGAAAGGGGCTAACACATACCCAGAGAAGACCAGCAACACACACACACAGTAGACCAGCAGCCACACACACACATACCCAGAGAAGACCAGCAACACACACACACACACACACACACACAAGACCCCCCCCCCCCCCCCCCCACATCCATCCATCCATCCATCCATCATCCTAGAATAAGATCCATTCACAAAACTCCCTAGTTGTGTAAACACAGTGACACACACACACACACACTGCAGCAGACAACACAAGGCTGTTGCATGTTGGCGTTGGTCCAATAATAATAATAATAATACTATACAAATATCAGCAGCAAGAAATGTCCTGATTATTAACGGTTCTAATTGACTGTTAACTGAGGAGGAGGAGGAGGTGTGATGATATGATGGCCCTTCTCTATCCTATCATAAAACTAAAGAAACGCACAAGCCATGAAAGCAGCCGCATATTCACATACGTTTCCACAGCGTCGCGCTGTGTTGGCGTTCTGTTCTGCCCTGTTCTGTTCTGTTCTGTCCGCCGTTTAGTGAAGAGAATGAACACACAAAGATGTTACTATTTATTTTATTTACCTTTTCTCGGCTGTCTCTCCTGTGTGTGTGTGTGTGTGTGTGTGTGTGTGTGTGTGTGTGTGTCGGTGTTTGATGCTCCCTGCATCAAAGCTCAGCCTCCAAGACAAGCCCCTCTCTCTCTGTGTATGCAGCAAGGCATGCTGGGAAGGCGAGTTATCTAATAATGCACTGACTGCTTCCCTAATAATTCCCAAACAGTGGGTATTTTTTCCATTTAGTTTTATAATATTATTATTATATGAAAACATTTGCATAAAACACTCACACAATGTATTTTTTTTCGTGAATTAATACAAAATAAATAATAATAAAAAATCAGTAGGCCTGGCTATACATTTCACGAAGAAACAAAAGAAAAAATCAAGAAAATTCCATAAATTTGAAAACAAAATGTTTAAAGAAGTATTGAAAATAGCCAATCTAGAAGCTCACCGTGATGTGTCATGAGCTTGTAGATCTGCTATTTTCACTAGTCTGAGTCCCGGGAGACTTTTTTGGGGTCCACCTCTTGGTACCACAGCACCTCAAAGGCCCTTAAAACAAGGCTCCAGACCTCCCAAAACAAACTGGTCAGGCTCCTACTTGGCCTCACCCCCCGAACCCACCTCACCCCTGCCCACTTTGACAGGCTGGGATGGCTTAGGGTCAACGACAGAGTACAGCATCTTGCAATGGGTCTGGTCCACAAGATTCGTTACACCACCAAGATACCCATGTACCTGTCTAAATACTTCCTTAATGTAAACGAAGTCCACACCCACAACACCAGAGGGAGTGCAACAAACCATGTACAACCCAGATTCGGCACAAACAAGGGACTAAATTATTTTCGCTCCTATGCCACCAAAATGTGGAACGCCCTACCAACAGTCATTAAGACATGTGAATCCCTTGACTCCTTCAAAACCGCTCTCAAAGGGCACCTACGGATGGCTGCAATTCGAAACTGGCCTCTGTAAGATCTGAATCCCCCCACCCCACCCCACCCCCCCTTTCCCCTCACTGTATATGTATCTTTTCCCTTTTTGCTTCCTATATGATGAATTCCTGTTCTGTTCTTTAGCTACATAGAAATGTCTATTTGTATGTCTCTAAATGTTTTGATGAATTGAACAATGTGGACCCTGTTGTAAACAAGTGTAATGCTTAATTGGGTCGTCCACTCACAGTTAACAGTCTTTGTATTGAGTTTGTGCTTGAAATGTACTGTAAATTCTGCAAACTGTTAATAAATATTTCAATCAATCAATCAATCAATCAATCAAAGTCTTGAGCTGCTAAAAAGTTTGGGAAACACTGCCGCAATCCTCCAACCTGGAACTACAGCGCAATGCATGCTGGGAAGGCGAGTTCTCTAAATGCATTCATCAAACCCTTTAACCTGGAACTACAGCCCATTGCATGCTGGGAAGGCGAGTGCTCTAATTCAGGGGTCTGCTTTGCATGCAACCTTTATTTTTATTTTGTATTAAGTGCCATGTTTTTATTTTCTAGATAGTGTGCCAGGTCAACATTATTTTTCAATGACACCACATGAAAATTACCAACACATTTCTATTCCCCACAAATATATAAACCTTTTTAACTTATTTTTTAAATATTTTAACCCATTCTGGGTGGGAACCCCATTTGGTGGTAGCATTATGTAACGGTTATGCTTTAGCTATTGAAAAATAGCACCGGCACCGGGGTGCCAAAGGTTGCCTATATACGATTTGAAAATAGCCGATCACAAGCTCACAACGCCATTAAAAAAAAGAAAAAAAGCCTAAAGTAATAAAATAGCTAAATGGATTAATATGCGGGAGGGACAATGGAGTAAGGCTAATTTGCAGCAAAGTCCAATTACACTGCCAATTATTGATTATTTTCCTGGTTTTGCTTCATTTCCCAAAGAGGCCTGGCAGGGCTGCGACTTTATACTGTTGAGACACGTGTAATGAATTGGTTCAAAGCCAAGTGAGTCACACAGCTATGAATGGGTAAAAGGTAAGGTAAGGTAACTTTATTTATAGAGCGCCTTTCAAAACAGTTTAACCCATTCTGACCTGAGATCAGATTCATACGAGGTTTCCACTGGACACACACTGGTCTGATTAACCCATTCTGACCTGAGATCAGATTCTAAAAATGTCAGTCGTTCTTCGATTTTTTTCAAAAATAGCAGACCTACAAGCTCGTAGATCTGCTATTTTTAAATAGCTAAAGCATAACATGATGCTGACACCAAAATGGGTGCCCGGTCAGAATGGGTTTAGGTGCTGTACAATAAAATAAAAGGAACAAGAACATCTCAATCAAAAATAAACAAACAATGAAATAAGAAACAGAGCAGCAAAGACGGTACCTAGAAATAGATAAAAAATAGAACAGTACATAGAAATCAACAAAAAATGTAAGCAATCACTGGAGCAAACCAAAATGTTTGCGGTACAAATTAGTTTTTAGTAGCTTCTTAATTAAAGATGCCAACAGACACAGCCTTTCTCAAGTAGAGTGGTAAGTCATTCCACAGCGTAGGTGCAACAAAAGCTCGATCTCCTTTGGTTCGCAGCTTAGTGGGTGTCTGAAGGCAAGGGCGGCTGTGGCTCAGGAGGTAGAGCAGGTCGTCCAATGATCCGTGGGTTCGAATCCCGGCTCCTCCTCCTCTTGTCCACATGTGGAAGTGTCCTTGGGCAAGACACTGAACCCTACACTGCCTCCAATGAGTCGGTCGGTGTGAGCTCGCCACCGTCGGTGTGTGAATGTGGACGGGAACATTCAGACCTTCTTGTAAATTAAGTAATGCAGATGTTTACCAATAATGTAACTCTTGAGTGTAAAATGAAACATTTTACACTCTCAAGATTTAAAGATCTATAAGGGTCCATTTGGTTCCCAACTCTTCATCACTTAGCTGCATTGGGGACCACCTGGAACCTTCCTCAAGGACCACTGGTTGAAAACCACTGACTTAGACCCTCTAGGCTAGACTTAGTAAAACAGACTTTTTTGTACAGTGTACAGTATGTGTACCATGGTGACATTAATCAATTCTTGTTAAAAAACAAAAAAGCTTCTAATATATAATTTATGCCCCAAAATCTATAAATCTCACACTATTAAGGCAACCGGCCGGTTCCACGCACTGCACAAGGTGCCCTTTTTTCACTTGAGCACCTCTAAATGTTTACAGGAGTTCCCTGAGACAAAGCAGTTTGACAATCACGACGATGTCTCCCTCTAGTGGTCAAATAGGCGTAATGCAGCATGTAATGTAACCAGACAACTATTCCGCACAATCTCCGAATGCTGGTCACCTCACCACCGGAGCGGTGGTCACCTCACCACCGGAGCGGTGGTCACCTCACCACCGGAGCGGTGGTCACCTCACCACCGGAGCGGTGGTCACCTCACCACCGGAGTGGTGGTCACCTCACCACCGGAGAGTGGTGGTCACCTCACCACCGAAAATCCAGACTATGAATGAGCCTTAAGGAAGCTGCCATTTCCGTTCACGAAAATACATTTTATTTTTGTATTTACTTTTCTGCTAAGCAACAAGCTATATATGCTGAGATTTGCGCGACTATAAAGACAAAACGGAAGTGGGGAGGAGGCTCCACTTCCGCTTCATCTCATGACAGCTCTACCGTTGCTCCAGACTGTATGATTGAAGCGTTTGGAAATTGCGAGAGTCAACAGTCTGGTAGAGACCAGGGATGACAGGACAGGCCTCAGACTAAGAGCAAACAACTGGTGTAACATTCACATTAAAACGAGAAAATATCAAACTATAATATCTATACCATTTCACATACGATAAGATGTGACGTAAGAAAGATATCAGACAAATTTCATCACCGATAAACGTATTCCACAGACCACAATTTGTGTGTTTATCATTCCGTGTCATGCTTATACCATACCAAAATGATTCAATTAAAATTCCCATCAAATTAATTCAAGTATTTCCATTGCCACTTGCTGTTGGAGCATTTTGGGAGGAAATAACAAGAGCTTTGTCTCCATAAACCCGTTTTATATTAACATGAACGCACCTCTCATTATGTGGACCTTAATGACCAAATGAATAGAGAAAACACAAATAAAAAGTATGGCATGACATCACAGGTTAACTGTAATATTTCTATTATATTTCAATTTCACATAAGAAGTGAGATCTCAGGCTGGCCGGGCAGTCAAACCCCACAGCAATGGAATGAATGGCTTACACAGACAAACACACGTCAATACAATCATCTCAAGTTAAATCCTGAGCGTTTGTAGTGGAATAGAATTATTTACATTAACATGTTCTTTGTGTAAATGTGACGCAACGCGGCCGAAGGGAACCCGACATTCACAGAGCTCCTCCGTCGCCATGTCGGCTCGTGTTCTGGTGGACATTTTAGTCAAATATCCCTTTTTTTTCCCCCCACACGAACATGCAAAATGAAATGGACAATAACAATAGCAGCAATAGCAGAAACGCATATAGAGCTAGCCCCTGATTGACCATAACAGGTCTGTAACTCTGAGAGTGTACAAATGTAACCAAATGGACCCGTTAAGGGTCCATTTGGTTCCATTTGTACACTCTCAGAGTTAAGGGGGTCCTTGCAAATAAAACTTTTGAGAACCAGTAGTACTAGTGGACTCCTGGAATATGCCACACATACATAGTGTCGTAGAAATCAGTGTCAGACACCATTCAGCAAGTTATGGCCTTATGATCAAAATATGAACATTACAATGGCAATGGCGTCAGAAGGAAATCAAACGTTTTCCCACGGGGAAGACCAAGCCTTTGCCACGGCGGAAACAGTCGGAACACACTTGTCCCGTGGCACGGCACCGCATCATCAAATGACCCCTGTACCGTCGCATCGATGACGGCGCCCCTCAGTGTCACATTCAACAAACGACGCAGTCCTTCTTTGTCTTCTGCCGTGAGGAGGAGGAGGAAGAAGAAGACGAAGAAAAAGAAGACGTGGCCGGAGGTGATGGGGGGGTTGACGTCAGGACGTAGCTAGGGGCCGCGGGTCTGGGTGGAGCACTGTGCTGTGGATGCAATGGATGCAACGCTGGGTCGCGCATCCATTGCATGGCTGCGCTTTGCCTGGCTGCTCTTTCCATGGCTAAGTGAAGGCGGTGCGTTGCTGCTGCCGCCGCCGCCGCCGCAGGCGTTGCAGCTCTGGGTGCAGCTGGAGCGGGTCCCTTTACTGCTGCAGGGGCTGCGGCGGGCGTCGCTCGGACTCTGGGCGCAGGTGTCGGCGTCAGGAGAGTTCCGGGGTCCGTGGGTCTGGGTGCAGGTGTACTGTACAGTGGTCTGGGTACTGGACTGTACAGTGCTTGTAAGAGTGCCGCTTGTGTGTCCTGCGTGGCTGCAGCTGCTCTCAGAGTTGCAGCTGCAGCTACAGCTGCTCTCAGAGTTGCAGCTGCAGCTACAGCTGCAGGCGCAGGTAGAGCTGCAGCTACAGGTGTCAGTACAGCTGTAGGTGTTGGTCTCAGAGTTGCAGGCACAGCTGCAGGCACAGGTGTTGGTCTCAGAACTGCAGGCACAGCTGCAGGCACAGGTGTTGGTCTCAGAACTGCAGGCACAGCTGCAGGCACAGGTGTTGGTCTCAGAACTGCAGCTACAGGTGTCAGTACAGCAGCAGCTGCAGCTGTAGGTGTTGGTCTCAGAGTTGCAGGTAGAGCTGTAGGTGTTGGTCTCAGAGCTGCAGGTGCAGCTGCAGCTACAGGTGTCATCAGTGCAGCAGCAGGTGCAGCTGCAGGTCTGGGTGCAGGTGTACTGTAATGATAATGATATAATGACTGTATTTATTTATCTTATATATGTCTGCACTACTTGGTGAGACCCCAGGACTAAATGAGAGGTCAGAATCAAAGATCACGCCTGTACTGTAATATTAATAATATTAACCCATTCTGACCTGCGATCAGATTCATACGAGGTTTCCACTGGACACACACTGGTCTGATGAACCCATTCTGACCTGAGATCAGATTCTAAAAATGTCAGTCGTTCTTCGATTTTTCAAAAATAGCAGACCTACAAGCCCGTATCGCGCCACTCGGTGGCGCGATATGAGCTTGTAGATCTGCTATTTTTCAATAGCTAAAGCATAACATGATGCCAACACCACAATGGGTTCCCGTTCAGAATGGGTTAAAGGACCACTTTACCACTTTTCAACCTATCTTCATATAATAGGTCCTCACTAATAATCATGATAAAATGGCACGATCTTTTTCTACTCAGTCTGTGTCTCATAGGAGGGCTGTGGGCAGTTTAGAAACAGTCTTCCAGTGACATCATCATTAGGCAGATTATTTTTTAAACAAAATTCTTTTACAAAAATGTTTAGATTTTCATTATCGTGAGAACGATGGCTTCCATTTTCGCATTGCAACTTTTCATGACTAGAAAGCCTGCAGTTTCTATTAGCTTGTATTCCCCATCGATGATGTCACTGGAAGACGGTTTCTGAATTGCCCACAGCCCTCCTATGAGACACAGACAGAGTAGAAAAAAATTGCACCATAATAGGTCCGCCATTAGTGAGGACCTATTATATGAAGATAGGTTGAAAAGTGGTGAAGTGGTCCTTTAATAATAATAATAATAATAATAATAATAATAATGGAATAAAAACATTAAAACGGACTGTATGAGTTGGAAGACGGGAAAGAAGGAGTTAGGAGTTAGGGAGAACAATACGAATTATTGTTTCTGGTTTTGTCTCGTTTAAACTGGAGGAAATTCGGAGCCATCCCAGCCCTTGACCCATTCTGGACGGGAACCCCTTTTGATGTTTTAAGCATTATGATACACCTTAGCTATTGAAAAAGCTTGTAGATCTGCTATTTTTGAAAAATCATGAAAATGTGGCGCTAATCTTTCAATATATATTCTTTCAGAGCAAACGCTTTTCAAATCGTTGCTTCTGGGGAGGGGGGGGGGGTCCCTGGAACAACATATTTTCAGATGGGGGTCGGCGGCCAATTACATATATTTTTTGGGGGTCCTTGACATGAAATACTGAGCACCACTGACGTAGAAACATGGGTTTTTCAAGAAAACTGTCGGGATTTAGAAGACATTTAAAAAAAAATCGACGTCAGGTAATAATGTCTGAGGGGCTGTACGGTGTACCTGTACTGCACAGACACGCTGCTGGTCGCCGGCGTTGAGAACAAGGAGTAGGAGGAGGCGGCGGTCTTCACCTGGTACTGGACCAGGTACTCGGGGTAGATCTGGGGCTTGTCGAACACCACGAAGATGGACGGGTCGTCCCCGCGGTTCACACAGCTGCCGTGGGAACAGGGACGAGCAGAGGGAATGTTAACCCATTCTGACCCGAGATCAGATTCATACGAGGTTTCCACTGGACACACACTGGTCTGATGAACCCATTCTGACCTGAGATCAGATTCTAAATATGTCAGTCTTATTTTTCTTTTCAAAAATAGCAGACCTACAAGCTCGTAGCGCGCCACTCGGTGGCGCGCTATGAGCTTGTAGATCTGCTATTTTTCAATAGCTAAAGCACAACATGATGCTAACACCAAAATGGGTTCCCGTTCAGAATGGGTTAAGAGTTAGGCCCCGACTCACACCTTCACAACAGATCGACGTATAGCTGATGCATGAGACTTGTTTACCGACGCAAGCTCGCAATGCATTTCAAGATTCAAGATTCAATAATTTATTTGCCATGTCAACAAGTTGATAGGAATTTGTCTTGGTTCATACTCAACATATACAGACAACCATAGATACACAAACAAGAAGGACAATACAATACAGAAACCAGCAGCATATAGAAATTACATTCAGTTGTTTAAAGTGCTATGTGCAAATTTCTACGAGGTTCAGATGTCTAATGGCTACGGGGTAAGTGCTGTCTCTGAAGCGAGATGTTGAGCTTTTGATACTTCTATATCTCCTGCCTGATGGGAGGAGATTGAAGAGGTGATGTGCAGGATGGGAGTTGTCTGCAATGATTTTATTTGCCTTCCTAATTATTCCATATTATTTCCAATGGGAGTCACATGGTTTGACACAACATTTGTGTTGTATGAGGGGGAGGGGGGGGGGGCAGTCGAAACACCGCCGAAAGCCATACAACAAAAATGTTGTGTCAAACCATGTGACTCCCATTGGAAATGCATTGGGGCAAGACGTAAACAAACCCTTTGTTTACATCTAGCATCCAACAATGTTGTATGCTAGATGCGAAGGTGTGAGTGAGGCCTTAGTCAGGGGGGCTGAAATCACCCCGAAAGGACACTTTTTGGCAAAGCGGCGAAAATAGTTGATCTATACAAGCTCACAACGTGTCGCAGCACGACGCGTTGTGAGCGTTGAGAGGTTGTAGAGCTGCTATTTTCGGGGCGCGACCCTTCCCCACCCACCCACACTCTTTAGCTATACTGGGAGATGTGGCGTGGATCCGACATGGGTTTCTAAAACAGAGGAGAGGGCACTTTCTTTCGAGGTAAAATGCTGTATATCATATTTATTTATGATATACTTTCTCTAGACACGGCCAAAGCATTTCCACGGGTCACCGGCCAAAAACGTTGAGTACCCCTGGTTGTTCTACAGACGGGTAAAAAGAGGCAGAGGCTGAAGCCCTCTTTGATCTGGTCTGTGTGCGTGCGTGCGTGCCTGTTGTAGAAGACGCTGTCCCCTCCGTCCTTGGAGGGCGGGCGGACGTAGTCCGGGCTGCCGACGGTGTAATCTCCCACCAGAACGCGACACACGAACATGGACCTGACGTCGGACTGGCCCGTGTAGCTGTGGGAGTATTTGGCGTCCCTGGCGAAGTAGCTGCCTGCCACGTGGAATAAAGGGAAAAAAGTGAACTCACGTTCATCAACCCATTTAGACCCTCATGGGGACGATTCTACAAATGCCTTCTTTTTTTTCACTTAATTTTTATTGAAGGAAGAAACAGACAAGAAAAACACAACTGACAAGACTATACGGAAAGAAAAAGACAAAAAGTAAACGAAAAAAAAGCTGCATTTCTCATATTACAAAAAACATTCAATGAAATCCAATTGCAATATCGCTAGGCTGAGAGAAGAGATTCCACTTTTCCCACTTTTTATATAATTTATCCTCTTGTAGTCTAAGTATGAATGTTAGTTTTTCCATAGAATACAGTTCCTCAATAATGTCCATCCATTGATCTTTCGTTGGTGGGTCCTGCTGGCACCAGCGTCGTGTGATTGCTTTTTTACTTGCTGCTAAGAGGATCTTGATTAAATATTTATCATGTGTTAGAAACTCTTCAGGGATATTTCCCAACAGTAGAAAATAAACAGACAGAGGTATCTCAAAACACAGAATGGTCTCAAAGGTGGAATGGATGTCCTGCCAGTATTTCTGAATTTTAGGACAAGACCAGAAAATATGAGCGTGGCCCGTCCCCTTGTGGCCACACTGTCTCCAGCAAGGCTGATCTGTTTTCAGTTGTCTCGATTTAATTTTGGGTGTAATAAAAAAATCTCATTAGGTTCTTCCAACAGAATTCTCTCCACATTCTTGAATTGGTGTCTACAAATGCCTTCTAAACCCTGACAGTTTTCTGAAGAAAAACAAATTTTCACGTCAAGGACCCCCAAAAATATATGTAACTGGCCACAAGATTTGAGTTAAAAACGTTTGCTCTGAAAGAATATATATATATATTCAGAGATGTGCGCCACATTTTCATGATTTTTCAAAAATAGATAAAGTTTGAAATAATGGTTAAAACATCACCCAAGCGCACACGCTCACGCACGCACCGAGACGAATCAAACACACACGCAACTGCCAAACAAGCAGCACCAACCACAATTAAATAAAACACACAACTTCACACACACACACACACACACACACACACACACACACACACACACACACACCAGTGTTGTTTTTGGCAGCAAATTTCTATTTTAGTTTTAGTCATAGTCTCTTGAATAGTTTTCACTTAGTTTTAGTCACATTTTAGTCACCTGGAATCAGTGTTGGGTATAACGGCGTTTAAACAAACGGCGCTACCTAACGTCGTTATTTTTTTCAATAACGGGTAATCTAATTAATTACAATTGTCATCGTTACAACGCAGTTACCGTTACTGGCAATGAAATGTGCTCCGTTATTATGTTAAGCGTCCCCAAGCTTTCTGTTACCACGGGCCGGCAGACAGTGTGTGTGTCTGTGACTCTGTGTGTGTGTGTGTGCTTGTGTGCAATGGGGCTGCTGCTCCTGCTTCACCTCCTGCTTCTGCAAACATGAAGCCCAACACACACCGGCTCCGTCCGCCGCGTCGCGCTGCGTCGCCTGGCGCGCCAATAGAATCAGTTCTATTTTCCAGGCGGCGCCGCACGGCAACGCGCCGCGCCGCGTCGGACGGAGCCGGTGTGTGTTGGGCTTCACACACGGTTAGAATAAAACAAACATAGCAGTCAGTTGTGAAAGCTTGATGCTACACAGGCCATGCTAATGCTAAAGCTAATGTTGACAGCCTGACTGCATGCGTGCTTGAGAGAGAGAGAGAGAGAGATAGAGAGAGGGGAGGGCCTCTCGTGTGTGTGTGTGTGTGTGTGTGTGTGTGTGTGTGTGTGTGTGTGTGTGTGTGTGTGTGTGTGACTGACCACTGACCAGTTGTCTTAAGTTCTGAGCCAATTTGTGTCTTTAATTAGACAGTATTGTCTACCAGTTGTTTTGTCTGAAGTTGTTGGACTTTTGAGGTCCAAAAGGTTTGAGAGCCACTGGTGTAGGCAATTACACCTGGTTTACTGTTGAGGTTCAATAAATATTATATTGAAGTGCAATACATATATTGAAGTTGAAGTTTATTTCTCCCTCATGGCAAAAGGTTATTATGTCTTATGTGTAAGTTGTAACTTGTAAGTACCTGTCTATGCTGTTCTACTCTATGCACCTTGTGAAACCTGCTCCCAAAAACAATCCAAATTCTTAGACATATTACAACTTTTTGTTACGCAAATAGTTACTTTTCCTAGTAACTAGTTACTTTTACAATAGAGTAATTCAGTTACTAACTCAGTTACTTTTTTGGAGAAGTAACTAGTAACTATAACTAATTACTTTTTTAAAGTAACGCGCCCAACACTGCCTGGAATGTTCTAGTGTTTAGTCTACCGGTAGTTTTAGTCGACTAAATGTCATACGATTTTAGTCGACTAAATCTACAGTTGATTTAGTCGACTAAAATGTGTTTTGACAGGCCTTGATGTCGTTGTAATGACATATTTTAGACTTCAGCATGCAACCCAATATAAAACTGGATCTCTTGTCCACTAGTCCCTTCCTAACATTTTAGTCTAGTTTTTATTTGTTGACGAAATTGTCAGTATATTTAGTCTTAGTTTCAGTCAGCATAGATTTGTTTTTATTTCGTTTTTATTTAGTTTTAGTCAGTGAAAAAAGATAGTCGACGAACATTTTTCGTCTTAGTTTTAGTCGACGAAAACAACACTGAAACACACACACACACGTGGCACCAAAACGCAAACACAGCCTCTCTCTCTCTCCCAACCTACCCTTCCCGTAGAGCGTGCCGTGCGTTCCACAGATCCTCCAGTCGAAGTTGAGTCTACAGATGGTGTCGGTGTGTTGGGGGTCCGTGCCGTGGAACAGCTTCCTCTCGGCCACGTTCTGCCCGCCGTTGTTCCTCTTCATCACGTCCTTCTGCCTTTTTTACACCCAGAGGAGATCAGTTAGGAACCACACACCGCACCTGATCTGACCTGAGATCAGTTAGGAACCACACACCGCACCTGATCTGACCTGAGATCAGTTAGGAACCACACACCGCACCTGCGGTCAATAATCATGTGGACATTTTTGTCCACCACAAGCCACATTTTAGTCACCCGGAATGTTTTTAGTGTTAGTCTAGTTTTAGTCGACTAAATATCATAAGATTTTAGTCGACTAAAACTACAGGTGATTTAGTCGAACAAAACTTATTTTGTCGTCGTAATGACTGTTTTTACACTTGCTGAAAATAGCAGAGCGACGTGTTGTG
Source organism: Protomyctophum parallelum (assembly GCF_964188405.1). NCBI lineage: Eukaryota > Metazoa > Chordata > Actinopteri > Myctophiformes > Myctophidae > Protomyctophum > Protomyctophum parallelum. The sequence continues at coordinate 28,004,069 of NC_139714.1, read as the reverse complement.
ACTTGTGAGCTTGTAGATCGTCTATTTTCAGCATGCAACTAATTGTAAAATGACTTATACTGGATGTCTTGTCCACATTTGAGTCTAGAAAATGTTGTTCCAGGGACCCAGAAGCAAAGATTAGTGGAGAAGAGTTAAAAACGTTCACTGTGAAAGAATAAATATATTCAATTTTTTGCTCACATTTTAAAGGATTTTCAAAAATAGCAGATCTACAAGCTCGTGCCGCGCTATGAGCTTGTAGATCTGCTATTTTTCAATGAAAGGGGTTCCCGTACTGAATTAGCTTTTAAGGACGTACAACTGAAAGGCTTCCCAGAGGTCTTTGTTCTGAATGCGTTGGATGTGCAGGACGTCCACTCCCGTCATGGTGTTCCCGAACAGACCCTCGATCTCCCGGTATTCCGCCGAGGCGGTCGCCACGGTAACTCTCTGGGGGGCGGGGACAAGAGGACATGGAGTCATGTTGGTTAGAATGTTCCCCCAAGGAGGAACCAAGGTTAATTAAATAAGGTTAGGAAGCGAAGACCGTACGGTGGACTCCATGTAGCTCCACTGGAAGGAAAGAAACATGCGCGATTGAGACCAAGCATTTGGTCATTTGAGCATTTTCATTCGGATTTAAGTTTTTGTAGGTGTTTACATAACAACGTTTAATAGGATTTAACTTCTATTCGGAATGAAAAGGGGATTTAACTGCCCATGTAAACGTAGCCAGTATCAACACCATGTGATCCTGTCAGATTTCAGGACTCTTGACGACATTGGATCTCATTTGGGGTCAATTATTGTAGGTACTTTTCCTTCACTAAAGTTACAGTTTAAAGTTCCACTGGGATGTACTACGTACGAATGCAATACGAAATACCTTGAATCCTGTTTGTGGAGTCTGGGACTTGTCCCAGTGTCCCGGCAGAGCTGGGAAGATGGACGGGTTCCTTCGGCTGAAGAAAGGAAGATTTAAGAAGACATTTACAAAACTATTTAAAGTAAGATTTAAGAAGACAAAATTTACACAACTATTTAAAGGAAGATTTTAGTCGACAACATTTACAAAACTATTTAAAGGAAGATTTAAGAAGACAACATTTACACAACTATTTAACCCATTCTGACCTGAGATCAGATTCATACGAGGTTTCCACTGGACACACACTGGTCTGATTAAAGGAAGATTTAAGAAGACAACATTTACACAACTGTTACACTTTAGCTGTTGGAAAATAGCAGATCTACAAGCTCGTAGCACGGCACAGATTGCCGCGCTCAATATAATAAAAATGCAATGCAATCCATTTCATTTCAATATAATAAAAATGCAATCCATTATTATTAATATCATTACCTTGTTTTCATGACTTGAGCTTCGTGTGCAGAAACAAACACCGGGCGTCTCCTCACCAGCCTCTTGGTGCCGTAGCGCTGATTAGTCTGGATCATATCTGAAGAACATTAATATTATTATGATTAGTCTGGATCATATCTGAAGAAACATTCATATTATTATGATTGGTCTGGATCATATCTGAAGAAACATTATTATTATTATGATTAGTCTGGATCATATCTGAAGAAACATTCATATTATTATGATTAGTCTGGATCATATCTGAAGAAACATTAATATTATTATGATTAGTCTGGATCATATCTGAAGACACATTAATATTATTATGATTAGTCTGGATCATATCTGAAGAAACATTATTATTATTATGATTAGTCTGGATCATATCTGAAGACACATTAATATTATTATGATTAGTCTGGATCATATCTGAAGACACATTAATATTATTATGATTAGTCTGGATCATATCTGAAGAAACATTATTATTATTATGATTAGTCTGGATCATATCTGAAGACACATTAATATTATTATGATTGGTCTGGATCATATCTGAAGAAACATTAATATTATTATGATTAGTCTGGATCATATCTGAAGAAACATTAATATTATTATGATTAGTCTGGATCATATCCGAATAAACATTAATATTATTATGATTAGTCTGGATCATATCTGAAGAAACATTAATATTATTATGATTAGTCTGGATCATATCTGAAGAAACATTAATATTATTATGATTAGTCTGGATCATATCTGAAGAAACATTATTATTATTATGATTGGTCTGGATCATATCTGAAGAAACATTATTATTATTATGATTAGTCTGGATCATATCTGAAGAAACATTCATATTATTATGATTAGTCTGGATCATATCTGAAGAAACATTAATATTATTATGATTAGTCTGGATCATATCTGAAGACACATTAATATTATTATGATTAGTCTGGATCATATCTGAAGAAACATTATTATTATTATGATTAGTCTGGATCATATCTGAAGACACATTAATATTATTATGATTAGTCTGGATCATATCTGAAGAAACATTATTATTATTATGATTAGTCTGGATCATATCTGAAGACACATTAATATTATTATGATTAGTCTGGATCATATCTGAAGAAACATTAATATTATTATGATTAGTCTGGATCATATCTGAAGAAACATTCATATTATTATGATTAGTCTGGATCATATCTGAAGAAACATTAATATTATTATGATTAGTCTGGATCATATCTGAAGACACATTAATATTATTATGATTAGTCTGGATCATATCTGAAGAAACATTATTATTATTATGATTAGTCTGGATCATATCTGAAGACACATTAATATTATTATGATTAGTCTGGATCATATCTGAAGAAACATTAATATTATTATGATTAGTCTGGATCATATCTGAAGAAACATTATTATTATTATGATTAGTCTGGATCATATCTGAAGAAACATTAATATTATTATGATTAGTCTGGATCATATCTGAAGAAACATTAATATTATTATGATTAGTCTGGATCATATCTGAAGAAACATTAATATTATTATGATTAGCCTGGATCATATCTGAAGAAACATTAATATTATTATGATTAGCCTGGATCATATCTGAAGAAACATTAATATTATTATGATTATCCTGGATCATATCTGAAGACACATTAATATTATTATGATTAGTCTGGATCATATCTGAAGAAACATTAATATTATTATGATTAGTCTGGATCATATCTGAAGAAACATTATTATTATTATGATTAGTCTGGATCATATCTGAAGACACATTAATATTATTATGATTGGTCTGGATCATATCTGAAGAAACAAAACACAAAATACAATAAAAAAAATCACACCCGTGTGAACTGAGTGGTGCAACTCACCCCCACCTTTCTCTCTCTCTCTCTCTCTCTTATCTCATTAGCAGGCAACAGTGCAGCACTATCCCTCTCTCTGTTTCTGGCACAACAGCGCCCCTACTGGTACTCATTATACTGGTGCTCATTAACGTCACATAGGTGAACAACACACAGGTGAACACGGACATTGCTGTTCCTTGGGAGTGGTTGCACCACTCAAAAATATATAGGGATGTCCAGATCAAGTTTTTTTGCTCCCGATCCGATTCCGATCATTAGAAAATGACGTGATCGGCCCCCCGATTTCCGATCACCCGATCCGATCGGGACAGCCCTATAAAATGATATAGTTAGAAATGGCATACAGTACATGGTCCTAGAACGCTAGCCCCGTGTGGCCAGACTATAACACTGCCCCGAGGGCCTTTTGGGGCCACGAGAGGCTAGCGGACCGCTAGCCCCGTGTGGCCAGACTATAACACTGCCCCGAGGGCCTTCTGGGGCCACGAGAGGCTAGCGGACCGCTAGCCCCGTGTGGCCAGACTATAACACTGCCCCGAGGGCCTTTTGGGGCCACGAGAGGCTAGCGGACCGCTAGCCCCGTGTGGCCAGACTATATCACTGCCCCGAGGGCCTTTTGGGGCCACGAGAGGCTACCGGACCGCTTGACCTAGCAGTCTGCTAGGTCAAGTTATGTAACCTGACAGCGTGTCACAGGTTCGAGTCCCGATGGCCCGACGGCCTCCGCTGCGTGTCACTCCCCCAAAGAGGATCTTAGAAAAGGATTTGCATTTGGCACAGTTTTACTGAGACGAGTTGACCCCACAGAGGTGAACTCTGACCTTGAAACTCAGGGCGCGTTCGGAAATAGCGCACTGTGCAATGGAAACAACTCGGCGCTCGGGTTACCGTATTTCCGAACGAGCCCTCCTCAGCGTGTAATAATAATAATAATTAATTGCATTTTTAAAGCCCTTTTCTATGCACTACGTGCCTACTCAAAGTGCTTTATAATGGTTCATTCATTCATACATTGGGAGGTAAAGCGGCGAACAGTCGACGCCAGCGTCCTCACTTCCCACCCCCAATCCAACCCTTTGATGCTGAGTGTCAAGCAGGGAGGCACTGGGTCCCATTATTTAGAGTCTTTGGTATGACCCGGCTGGGGATCGAACCCCGACCTCCCAGTCTCAGGGCGGACACTCTAACCACAAGGCCACTGAGCTGGTATGGTGGTGTATGTCTGTGACCCCACGGTGACCTCTGAACTCTGACCTTGGAAACTCAGCGTGTATGTCTGTGACCCCGCGGTGAACTCCACCTCGGTCTTCTCATCGTTCTGGAACTTCTGCTCCAGCTCTGCACTGCTGAGGGCCGCCGCTTTGTGACCGCCGCCCTGGAGCACACACACACACACACACACACACACACACACACACACACACACACACACACACACACACACACACACACACACACACACACACACACACACACAGAGGTCAAAGGTCAGATAGAACACTGCTGACGGTGACCATTTTGTTTTGGGAAGTCTGGAGTCTTGTCTTGAGGGCCTTAGAGGTGCTGTGGTACCAGGAGGTGCATGCTTGGCAGCCGACCCCCATCTGAAAAATATGCTTCCACATTTTCACGGTTCAAAGAAAACGAGCTTGTAGATCTGCTATTTTCCAATAGCTAAAGTGTAGCTAAAGTGCTTTAAACACCAAAAGTGGTTCCTGTGCTGAACAGGTTAATCCAGAGCGATTTACAGTAATCACATGGTTGGTAATGCATCAGATGGATCGAAATACTCATCAAGGATCATAAGTAAGCTACAAACCTAATATCTGTCTAACATTATACAATCTGTACAATGAAACAATGCATATACACATTTGTCATTTGAACAGAACTGCAAATGTGAATAGTCATCGAACTGAGAAACTAAATATTGTGATGTATAATCAAGTCCTTTGCATTTTGTTTTATAAAAACAAACCTCAAAGAATTTATTTGTATTTTTGTCCTGATATTTATTTGTGTGAATGTGTGCACATGCATTACGTCTGTCAGAAATCAAAATTAAAAAAACATATTTCAGTGGTAGATCATGGCTTACAATTGGGAATAAAATGGGCTCTTGGGCTTGAAAAGGTTGGTTACCACTGCACTATAGACTGCTATGTCTACATAACATGCTATCCAAGTTATGAGTTGAGCCTTTGCATACGCCTGTAAGGTCGTCGAGGCTAGTAGGGCCAAGTGCTACAGGCTAAGATGGAGTCTGAAGAGGTGGGTTTTCAGACTACGGAGTGAGTCTGCGGTTCTGATTCTGACATCTCTGACAAAGTTTTCAAATAATTGTACTGGAATAAAAGTACAATATTTGCCTCTGTAGAAGTAAAATAAGTACAATTTACAATTTAGGCATTTAGCAGACGCTCTTAATCCAGAGCGATTTACATTAAGCAAGAACAAAAAAGCATGGGAATACATCACATAAAAAGCATTTATCATGAAACATGCGTAAGCTAAGAAAGTAACAGTGGAATATCTATATAATGAAACTATACATATATAGTACTATACCATGCTATACATATGTACTATGACGTGCTATGACTACATACAATGCAATTATAGTGCTGTCTAGTGTCTACATAACATGCTCTAAGTCTGTATCAAATGCTATCTAAGGGGGTAGGGTAAGTGCTATGGGTCAGACTGCTGATGCTGCAGTTCTGACTGCAATGGGAAGTGCATTAAGTCTAAGTATAAGTATAAGTAAAAGTATTGAAAATTGGGGAAATACTCCAGTGAAGGAAAAGTGTACAGTACTTGAGTAAATGTACTTTTTACACCACCAACCACCGTGCTGTGTGTCTGTGTCTGTGTGTGTGTGTGTGTGTGTGTGTGTGTGTGTGTGTGTGTGTGTGAGAGAGAGAGAGAGAGAGAGAAAGTCACAGGAACCTAGAGAAAGCCCCTTTGAGGCTCTCTGTAAGTGTTAAACTGATAGGATCTCTATTGTCTGCTGTGGTTCTAGAGCCAACGCCTCTGAGAGACACACTGTATGCACACCAAATGTTTCCTTTCATCTATATGTAAAATCAACTCAGCCTGAAGTCACCCCCACTGTCCCACTCTGTATTCATGTGACTGTAGACCTAAGTTTCTAACTGCTTGAAAAGCTGATTCAATGGAAGGATTCTGTCCAATCCAATCCAATCCACTTTATTTATAAAGCACATTTTTATACAACAAGGTTGAAACAAAGTGCTGTACACAAAGAAATACTAAAAAAGCAACAACAACAACAACAGTACATAGACAGGGAACATGAGGACACAATGCAGTGGAAGCAGCAACTCTTAATCAGTATGTTCAAATGCCAAGGAGTACCAGTGAGTTTTCAGACGTGACTTAAACACAGACAAGGATTGAGAAGCTCTGACATGAGGTGGAAGTTCATTCCACAGTGTGGGTGCTACAACAGAGAATGACCTATCCCCCCCCGGGATTCCAGCTTTGATTTAGGGATCCTGAGAAGTGACTGGTCAGTCGACCTCACGGCCCTTGTCGATACTTTGGGAGTTACAAGTTCCGAAATATAGACCGGTGCCAACCCATTTACAGCCTTAAAAGCAAACATTAAAATCTTAAACTGGATCCTGTAGCGCACAGGAAGCCAGTGTAGGGAGGCAAGGATCGGGGAGATGTGTCGGTCTTAGCTGACCGCTCCTGTGGTCAGGAGGACAGGGTCAGGGGTCAGGACAGGGGTCCTGTGGCTCAGGAGGTAGAGCAGGTCGTCCAATGATCCGTGGGTCGGCGGTTCGAATCCCGGCTCCTCCCGTTTACATGTCGAAGTGTCCTTGGGCAAGACACTGAACCCCAAATTGCTCCTGATGTGCAGGCATGTTTTCTGCCGCCATCGGTGTATGAATGTGTGTGTGTGAATGGGTGAATGTAATGCACTATATGTAAAGCGCCTTGGATAAAGGCGCTATATAAATGAACCATTTACCATTTCATGAGCTCAGGGTCTGCGAGAAGCTCTCAACGTTTGTTTTTAAGAAATCAACTCTTATATACTGTTTAATATAGGTTAAAATCTACCACACGATATCAGTGATTATTATTGAAATATTATATATTTTTCAAAAATGGCATATCTACAAGCTCGTAGCGCGGCACTCTGTGTTCCAGATCTTAACGGCCGTTCACTCACCGCGGCAGCGTAGCGGTTCCAGGCTCCGACCTCGTCCTCCCAGAACCAGGCCCAGTCCGTGGTGAGGACGAAGGAGGGCTCCAGGACGGAGGAGACGGTGGACAGACGGCGGACCGCTTTGGGTCCACGGGTCATGGTGTCGAAGCACACGGGCTGCTGGACACAGCCACTGGATAGGAGACAGCACAGAGGTCAAGAGGTCAACACAGGCTGGACAAACAAAAAATTACAAAGAAGAAAAACAACAACAAAAGTGTTGTAACCTGCCGTTTTTTTCTACTTTCTAATTCTTTGTTTGGCCCGAAAAATTGTGTTTGTTGTCATGATTTGTCACGACAAGAGTTGGCTTTGTCCGCGGCGTAAACGTCTTTAAATAAATACTTTCTGAAAAGTCTATGAGGAAAATGAACAGGGATTTATTTTCCGGGTCTCTCCAGGGGGAGGTTCTGCGACGCTCTATAGGAGTAGGCATGTAAGGATTCACTCAAGTCACGATATGATTCGTATCACGATATGATTTTTCACGATATTTTAAACAAAAAATATTTTCCAGAAAAATTACAGGTTTTTAAAAAATTCACATTTTTTAATTAACTACATTGCAAAAGAAGTAGCATCACTTTTGACAGTGCATAAACATGCATAAACATAATTAATTGCCTTCCTTGATGTATTAATGAGCATCAACGACCATCACCTGGGTACAGACACACACAGCTCCCCTCTACAGTCACAGACACACACAGCTCCCCTCTAGTCACAGACACACACAGCTCCCCTCTACAGTCACAGACACACACAGCTCCCCTCTAGTCACAGACACACACAGCTCCCCTCTACAGTCACAGACACACACAGCTCCCCTCTACAGTCACAGACACACACAGCTCCCCTCTACAGTCACAGACACACACAGCTCCCCTCTACAGTCACAGACACACACAGCTCCCCTCTACAGTCACAGACACACACAGCTCCCCTCTACAGTCACAGACACACACAGCTCCCCTCTACAGTCACAGACACACACAGCTCCCCTCTACAGTCACAGACACACACAGCTCCCCTCTACAGTCACAGACACACACAGCTCCCCTCTACAGTCACAGACACACACAGCTCCCCTCTACAGTCACAGACACACACAGCTCCCCTCTACAGTCACAGACACACACAGCTCCCCTCTACAGACACACACAGCTCCCCTCTACAGTCACACACAGCTCCCCTCTACAGTCACAGACACACACAGCTCCCCTCTACAGTCACACACAGCTCCCCTCTACAGTCACAGACACACACACACAGCTCCCCTCTAAAGTCATTTCTCTCCAAAAACACTTGAATATGATGGAATATGATTAAAGCTCACATTTCACATCACACACACCATAATTCACTATAGCCCCCCAATATTTTTTTTGTTTGAAAATCATTTTTTATTTATTTCATTAAATCGATTCATATATCGTGGGGATTACTATGGATATGCACCTGGATGTGTTGTTGGGGTCACAGAAGTCCTTCTCCACCTCCTCCTGGTGGGGTAACGCTGTCCACTGTCGGCCGTCCCTGACCTCCCATCTGTACGGTAGCTTGGAATGGACTTTGAAACACTTGCCGTCTGGAACGGCACAAAACCACCAGCATGCAACGGGTTAAATGGGGGTCCCTGGCATATTATTTTCAAACGGGGGTCCGCGGGGCAAAATTTGTGTCAATTTGGGGGTCCTTGACCTGAAAAAAAGTTTGGGAAAGCGACTAGTCTAGAGAGCAGGGTTATTTTTTACTCACCGGCATGTTTGCAGTGGCCCTTGATGAAGTACATGCATATCTCCGTTTTATCTAAGAGAAAAACAGCAAAACAAAAGAAACAAATATTACTTTGTGAATGAATAGCTTATAGCCTACAACTAATAAACCAAGTGGTCCTTGAGGGGGTCCCAGGTGGTCCCCATGCAGATAAATGATGGAGAGTTGGTAACCAAATGGACCCTTATTAGATCTTTACCTCTGGAGCGTTTAATGTTAAACATCTGCATTACTTAATTTACAAGAAGTCACAAATCTACACAATTAGATGTGTTGGTTTTATTTTTGGTCAACGTTTTCCTGATATCTCTCCTATGAAAGGCTAAATGTGACCAGAGGAGAAAAACTTTTTTTCCAAAATGAGTTAATAGCACAGGCAGACTCTTCACATACTAGAGCATGTCTGAAATCAGAGCTGAAATGAAATAAATGCTTAAACATGTAGCTATAGGTGTAATGTTAGAGACCACAGAAGACATGTAAATATGAAATAAATGCTTAAACATGTAGCTATAGGTGTAATGCTAGAGTCCACAGAAGTGAACCCGTCAAGCCTGTTTTCTCAACTCGCTGTTTCTCTGCAATACATTTATCTCCAAAACTGGTGGGTCAAACTGAACAACCAATATGTCAATTTGAAGCTATGATTCCCTGCTTTCATATGACATGAAAAAACAAAAAATTCCAAAGTCCCTCAGTCAAATTTGGTCACAAATGTCATAAAAATGGTGTTCCGTGGCTCAAATGCAGAATACATAATGGACCTTAAGTTGATATTGGTGAAAACGGTCTGAGAAACAGTCTCCTTGTCTTTTACCTTTCATCGCAGGCTCTCCCGCCGTTCCTCTCTGTCTCCTGTTCCTGTTCCTGTTGGCGGGCTGCCCGGGGACATCTCTGGCAGGCGCCACGGCCATGCCACCTACAGCAGTGGTGGAAACCAGGAACTAAGTATGTACGGCCATGCCACCTACAGCCGTGGTGGAAACCAGGAACTAAGTATGTACGTCATGCCACCTACAGCAGTGGTAGAAACCAGGAACTAAGTATGTACGTCATGCCACCTACAGCAGTGGTGGAAACCAGGAACTAAGTATGTACGCCATGCCACCTACAGCCGTGGTGGAAACCAGGAACTAAGTATGTACGGCCATGCCACCTACAGCAGTGGTAGAAACCAGGAACTAAGTATGTACGGCCATGCCACCTACAGCCGTGGTGGAAACCAGGAACTAAGTATGTACGTCATGCCACCTACAGCCGTGGTGGAAACCAGGAACTAAGTATGTACGGCCATGCCACCTACAGCCGTGGTGGAAACCAGGAACTAAGTATGTACGGCCATGCCACCTACAGCAGTGGTAGAAACCAGGAACTAAGTATGTACGGCCATGCCACATACAGCCGTGGTGGAAACCAGGAACTAAGTATGTACGGCCATGCCACCTACAGCAGTGGTAGAAACCAGGAACTAAGTATGTACGGCCATGCCACCTACAGCCGTGGTGGAAACCAGGAACTAAGTATGTACGGCCATGCCACCTACAGCCGTGGTGGAGACCAGGAACTAAGTATGTACGTCATGCCACCTACAGCCGTGGTGGAAACCAGGAACTAAGTATGTACGTCAAATCATCACTACCGTACTTTTACTTCCACTCCACAACATTTCAGAGGAGAATACTGTACTTTTACTCCAATGTGATCATTTGACATACTTTAGTTACTAGTTACTGTACTTTGTAGATTTTGATTATTATTACAAAACATACATTAACCACGTCAGCCCTATATACATTTCCCATTGCGATCAGAACTGCAGATTCACTCCCAACCCCCAACCCCCCCCCCCCCACTGACCTAGAGCAGCAGCAAAGAGGTCGTCGACAGAAGCGGCTCTGCTCGGCGGTGCTTGTTGTTGTTGTGGCCGTTGGCTGAGGTTGTTGTGGCGTTCCTGGGCGTTCAAGGTCTGCTTGTTCATGTAAACGGTCTTCATGGAGGACAGCAGCTGGAGGCTCACCCCTCGGGCCTAGAGGTATAGGTGACCACACCAAAACTGTTCATTTGAGGCGCAGAAGTACTGCTTGTGTGGGACAGGGGGATGGAGTTATTACCTAAATAGCTATTAAATGCCTTGATCATTTTAGTCTTGGTCGTAGTCGACGAAAGGCCTAATATTGCCTATCATTTTGTTATTAAACCCCTCTGGCGTCTCACATTTTTGGTGCAAAGAAAATGGTGCATCCGGTTCGCCCTACCTGCAGGGTTTTGGTCTTAGTTTCAGCCTACCTGCAGGGTTTTGGTCTTAGTTTCAGCCTACCTGCAGGGTTTTGGTCTTAGTTTCAGCCTACCTGCAGGGTTTTGGTCTTAGTTTCAGCCTACCTGCAGGGTTTTGGTCTTAGTTTCAGCCTACCTGCAGGGTTTTGGTCTTAGTTTCAGCCTACCTGCAGGGTTTTGGTCTTAGTTTCAGCCTACCTGCAGGGTTTTGGTCTTAGTTTCAGCCTACCTGCAGGGTTTTGGTCTTAGTCTCAGCCTACCTGCAGGGTTTCGGTCTTAGTTTCAGCCTACCTGCAGGGTTTTGGTCTTAGTTTCAGCCTACCTGCAGGGTTTCGGTCTTAGTTTCAGCCTACCTGCAGGGTTTCGGTCTTAGTTTCAGCCTATCTGCAGGGTTTCGGTCTTAGTTTCAGCCTACCTGCAGGGTGTTGGTCTTAGTTTCAGCCTACCTGCAGGGTTTCGGTCTTAGTTTCAGCCTACCTGCAGGGTTTCGGTCTTAGTTTCAGCCTACCTGCAGGGTTTTGGTCTTAGTTTCAGCCTACCTGCAGGGTTTTGGTCTTAGTTTCAGCCTACCTGCAGGGTTTTGGTCTTAGTTTCAGCCTACCTGCAGGGTTTTGGTCTTAGTTTCAGCCTACCTGCAGGGTTTCGGTCTTAGTTTCAGCCTACCTGCAGGGTTTTCAGCGGCTGGGGCTCGTGGAAGTCGTGTGCTTTGGGACAGCTACAGGGGGCCAGCTTCAGGAACCTCTGGCAGATGTGCAGCCGCTTGCAGTTCTCCCCCGCCTGGCAACGCTCGTTGTTGTAGTCGAAGCAGATCTAGGAACAGCAATTATGAGAAACACATAACGGAGTAATTTAACCCATTCTGACCTGAGATCAGATTCTAAAAATGTCTTGACAGTTTTCTGAAAAAGCCATGTTTCTATGTCGTCGATTTTTCAAAAAATAGCAGACCTACAAGCTCGTAGCGCGCCACTCGGTGGCACGCTATGAGCTTGTAGATCTGCTATTTTTCAATAGCTAAATTGTAACATACCAAAAGAACACCAAAAGGCGAATATTTAGTATAGTGTTGTTCTATTCAGACACAAGACTGTTGCATGAGGCCTAAATGGAAGGACTTGTTTTTTTGTGCTATCCCTTTTGAACTGAATACTCTGACGCCGTTTTTACATTCTGTCTAATAAACAAATCAACATGCACAAACGCACGTGCGCACACACACGCACATACACACACACACACACACACACACACACACACACGGCCAGAATATAAAAGCCAGCAATCTTTCCAGAAACCTTGAGAGAAAAGAGTCATGCTTTTTTGTTTTATGTTGCGAGGTCATACCAGTGTTGTTTTTGGCAGCAGATTTCTATTTTAGTTTTAGTCAAAGTCTCTTGAATAGTTTTCACTTAGTTTTAGTCACCCGGAAGGTTTTAGTGGTATCCTAAGATTTTAGTTGACTAAATCTACAGTTGATTTAGTCGACTAAGATGTATTTAGACAGGCTTTGATGCCGTCGAAATGACTGATTTTACACTTGCTGAAAATAGCCGATCTACAAGCTCAGAACGCGTCGCAGTGCGAAGTGTTGTGAGCTTGTAGATCTGCTATTTTCAGCATGCAACCAAGTATAAAATGACGTACTGGATCTCTTGTCCACTAGTCCATTCCTAACATTTTAGTCTAGATTCTATCTGTTGACGAAATTGTCAGTAAAATTTAGCTTATAGTTTTAGTCACCATGGCTTAGTTTTCATTCAGTTTCCATTTAGTTTACGTCGTTGAAAAAAGGTAGTCGACGACGAACATTTTTCGTCTTAACCCATTTTGGGCGGGAACCCATTTTGGTGTTAGCATCATGTCGTGCTTTAGCTATTGAAAGATAGCAGATCTACAAGCTCATAGCGCGCCACCGAGTGGCGCGATACGAGCTTGTAGGTCTGCTATTTTTGAAAAATCAAATACATAGAAGACATTTTTTGGAATCTGATCTCAGGTCAGAATGAAAACTGTCAGGATGTAGAAGACATTTTTAGAATCTGATCTCAGGTCAGAATGGAAAACTGTCAGGATGCAGAAGACATTTTTAGAATCTGATCTCAGGTCAGAATGGGTTCATACTTACGGGTGGAAGCAGGCTCTGGTCGTTCTGCAGCAGCAAGGAGCGCAGCTGGCTCAGGGTCAGGTCCGACAGGCCGTGTCCTCGCAGAACACACGAGTTCTGGAAGGTGCTCAGGTCGTGTCCGAATTGACACGGTCTCCTAAAAGAACAAGTAGTAGTTTATTGTTCTAAACTAGTAGTAGTTAGTAACAAGTAGTAATTTATTGTTCTAAACTAGTTGTAACGGCTCCTATCCAGCAGAAATATGACAAACAAAGAAAACAACAACATGTAACATGCCGTGTGCGCCTTCTGACGATTATTTTAGGAGAGCTACTTTATCTTCTCTTATATTTTCTATTTAAGGACGCTCTTTTTTGACGTGAGAAGAGCTCCTTGCACCACTGAAACTCAGCTTGTTCTGCCTGAGCCAGCTCACACAGGTGCCATTAATGCTGCCTCACTCTACTCACTGGGTTCTTCCTGCATGCCCTCACCAGGTCATAATGAACAGCATTAAAGACCAGGCACCACACACGGCATGCAAATACAATGTGTACCCAAATAAACATACCTATAATGTTTCCATCTTGTATTTGCCGAAAGGTAAGCAATAAAATAGAATAGAAAATAGAAATAGAAAATAGAAAATAGAAAATAGAAAATTACAAAATACCCATTGCTGGGACAGTTACAGTTTGCCTGTTGTCTCTCCTAATGGTATTAGGAGAGACAGCATGGAAATGTGTACACAATCTTATCCAACAACGACAAACATATTATTTCATTTTGTGTCTGAGAGGCTAAATGTCATAATGCTCTGTGGCTCAAATGCTGAATAACTAATGGACCTGGTCTTTTTTATTATTTATTTTCACCATTATGCTTTCAACTACGCGCCCTATCGGCAGAGAGCTGTGTTGCACTGTGATTACATTATAACTCTAGGAGGAAAATGTCCACCGATGTGATTAAAATGCTTGTTGAACAATAGTGAAGTGAAGAGTATCATAACATCCTTAGTTCTGAGGGTGAGACCTTTATATTTAAAATATGTACCTTTATGTAGACTTTATCTTTAATTAAAATTGGAGCAAAAGGTGCGTAAAAACAGTACCATATGGTTTCAGCTGTTATAGTTTTAGTGGAAGCTGAAGATCAGTTTAGACAAAACAAAACTCGACCTTCGATTAGGCTAAAAAAAAACAACGTGACAATTAAGAAGAAGCAGCCGAAAGCTATATGATTGATTGGTTCTTTAGTGTCATGTTTCCGAAAAAGCCCAGCCCATATGGACTATAGGCTACTTACAGGACACTTTTCACAACATAAACAATGACAATAAACCGACATGACAGTTTGCGAAAACAATGATCAAGTGAATACCAAACTGACTAATACACTGATACACCATCCTTACAAGGCAGATTACATTACATACAACATAAAATAAAATACCATAAAATATCAAATACACAATATACTGACCTCCCCTGCTGTGCAAACGTACAGTGTCCCAGCAGGAACTTCTTACACAGGTGTAGGTCTGAACATACACCAGCCGGACCCCCCCTGGCCCCCCACGCGGACCCCCCGCAGCAGCCCCGGGTCCCGCAGATCCTCATGGGGGTCTTGGAGATCACCTTCTCCCGTCCGTTGAGCACAGCTCTGAGGAACCTGTCCCGGTTGGAGAGGACCTCCGTGATGTCGTTGTCCAGCGGCGAGGAGGTCACGTTCACCACCAGCTCGTCAAAGTCCATGGAGCCGTTGTTGGCGCAGATGATCTGGGTGATCTGGCTCTCCATGGGGCTCCGAGTCTGGCTAGAGTTGTGGTAGGTTAAATCATGACTTCCATCGGAATCGGATGGATAATACGGCATGTTGGCAGCGACCGTGTAGAGAGAGAGGCGCTCCTTGGACTGGAGTCTGGACTCTACAGAGCTGAGCTAGCTGCCTGTGACTGACTGGGTTTCTGTCAATAAACAGGAGTGTCATGTCAAACGAGCATAAGCATTACAGTTCCGGTGTTTTATTTCAAGATAAAAGTAACGCTCACAAATTATGTTTAAAAAAGAAAATAAAAAGATCACACCCGTGTGATGTGAGGGATGCTAATTACAATTACAATGTATTGTAGGCATTTATCAGACACTCTTAATCCAGAGCGATTTACATTAAGCAAGAACAAAAAAGCATGTCATACAAGTTGTAGCTATGTTGTATGATACAACATAGCTACATCACATACCAAAGTAGTTATCATGAAACATGTGTAAACTCTTAAGAATGTAACAAATATATTAAAGTCTAACTCATGTTGATTAGGTGATATAAAACAAACGGTGCCAACACAAACATCAAACGCCATTAACAATAAAGAGACAATATGACGTAATGACTAATGAGGCACATTATGACGTACATTTTCCCTTCCTTGTCAATAGCGTTTACAAAACAAACATTGAACTGAAGACAAACATTAAACCTGTGTATAGTCAAAAATGTGATTGATTGATTGATTGATTGATTGATTGTTCCTATGAAAGATAATACAAAAACTGCTACCATAACCAGGAAAAGCACTAAGACTTAATTGTTTACATCAGGGTCCTCCATGTTCAACGTTTAAAGACATAAATATAGTAATATACACTTCTATGCAACAAAATAAATAATATATAACCGTTAAAAAAAGGAAAAGCGTACTGCAGTATGGGAAGGGACTTCATAACATTTTTACAGGGGCCAGTAAGTGCTCTCATACGGAGACTGTAGGAAAGGTATTGTTTAGCCATTTAGGAATATAATGTCACTGGTTTATTGTTTGTTTTTAGTTCAATGTTTGTTTTAAAAACGCCATTGACAATGACGGGTAAATTTAGGTCATCTTGTCCCTAACACAAACATTAAATGCCATTTAATGTTAAAGATAATTTAATGTTTGTTGTACATCACCAATTCACCATTACATCACCTAATCAACATGAGTTAGACTTTAATACATTAGCGCCCCTCACTTCACACGGGTCAGATTTTTGTCCTAAAGTTGCAAATTAATAGTAAGAAAAG
Source organism: Protomyctophum parallelum (assembly GCF_964188405.1). Taxonomy (NCBI): domain Eukaryota; kingdom Metazoa; phylum Chordata; class Actinopteri; order Myctophiformes; family Myctophidae; genus Protomyctophum; species Protomyctophum parallelum. Next base: position 27,987,339 of record NC_139714.1, on the reverse strand, counting down.
GACACTGAATGTTCATAATGGAGTTCACCAATTAAAACAAAAATTTGATACCTTTAAACATCTTAAATCTGAGCGTTTTTTTAAATACTATTTAAGTAGTCTTGAGAAAACAAATGCTGCTTTGTTTGTCCCAAAGTGACTGCAAAAAATGACATAGGCTATACTGTATGCTGTACCCCCTCCAACTGTAGTGTATACTATTATATTTTGACACGTATTGCTTTGGCAATGTAAACGTACGTTTTCTCATGCAAATAAAGCTCCTTTGAATTTAATTGGAAAATGTAGCCTTTATTTTGAAATCCATGCACGGGAAGTCAAATGCTTACGTTGCAGCCTTGACGCTTGGATGAGTGACGTCACAGGGAACAGGAATCATGTTGGTATCACCTCTGATGTTGGGAAAACGAAACTAATATTCTGGATGCCTGTAATTGCACTGCTGTCCGCTAGGAGGACTCTTAAGTCAGGAAATGTAGGCTACTCAAATGCTGAATTACAGTACATTTCAAGCGCAACTCAATACAAAAACTGTTAACTGTGAGTGGACGACCCAATAAAGCATTACAATTTACACTTGTTTACAAGAGGGTCGGCTAGGGTCCACCTTGTTCAATTCATCAAAACATTTAGAGACGTACAAATATACACTAATACACTTCTATTTAGCCAAAGAACAGATCAGGAATTCATCATAAAGGAGGTAAAAAAGGGAAAAGAAACATATACAGTGAGGGGAAATTGCAGCCGTCCGTATAGGTGCCCTTTGAGAGTCAGAGGAGTCAAGGGATTCGCATGTCTTAGTGACTGTTGGTAGGGCGTTCCACATGTTGGTGGCATAGGAGCGAAAATAATTTAGTCCCTCGTTTGTGATAACAATCTAGTGGAGTAGAAGTAAAAGTATTGGAAATTGGAAATACTCAAGTAAAGTGCAGCCCTTTTGTTGGAAAGTATTACTGTACTGTACTGTACTGTACTGTACTGTGCTTCTTTTTTTTTTTTACCATTTTTGTCACCGCTAAACCCCTTATCCCTAACTTGAATAGTTAAAATGGCCAGTCTACAAGTTCACAACGTGTCAATGTACAGTAGATTGGCTAGTTGAACTATTCAAAAATGATTTTCAACTTAGTAAAAAAAAAAAGGCAAAGAAGTTTAGGGATAAGGGGTTTAGCGGTGATGAAAATGGAGCCCTCAGTCTCAATGTATTTGTACTGGTTAAATAAAGCAGTGGTTCCCAAAGTGGGGTCCGGGGACCCCCAGGGGTCCTCGAGGGAGTCCCAGGGGGTCCCCAATTAAATGATAGTTAGGAACCATGTGTTACGGTTCATTTCCAAAGTGATCAAATTATTTTGGGTAAGTAACTCTGAGAGTGTACAAATGGAACCATTTGTAATGTAATTAACATTACATTTTACAATATAAATTGGGGTCCCAGAGAGAGAAATGCCATTAATAAATGGGGGTCCGTAGACTAATGCATGTCAAACTGTCGTTGAAATTAAACAAGTTGAGGATCTTCTCTTATGGGGTTCCCTGGCATAACTCTTCAATGTGGTCCTTGACATAGAAAAGTTTGGGATGATGAATGAATGAATGAATGAATGAATGAATGAATGAATGAATGAATGAATGAATGAATGAAAAAAATGTTATTTCACAGTATGCAGAATGGGTACATTTCAAACGAAAGTACAAGTCAATACAAAAACATTTGATGCCAATATTTTAGTAATTTTTACTCAAGTGCATTTTTTTAAACTTGTAACAGAATCTTTCCACATTGCAGTATTGCCACGTCCAGGGGGTACCCATCAGATAAATGATAGTTTATCTTTTGGGTCACGTCCAGGGGGTACCCATCAGATAAATGATAGTTTATCTTTTGGGTCACGTCCAGGGGGTACCCATCAGATAAATGATAGTTTATCTTTTGGGTCACGTCCAGGGGGTACCCATCAGATAAATGATAGTTTATCTTTTGGGTCTGTAACTCAGGGGGTACCCATCAGATAAATGATAGTTTATCTTTTGGGTCTGTAACTCTGAGAGTGTACAAATGGAACCAAATCCATTTGTACACTCTCAGAGTTAAATTAACATTGATTTTACAATATAAACTGGGCCGGGTCTCAGAGACAGAAATGCCATTAAATGGGGGCGGGGGGGGATACAATGGTTGAGAATCACTGCTAGAGCCGTAGTAGTGTAGTATGTAGCCTACAAATGTTCTTTTACATGTTTTACACACACACACACACACACACACACACACACACACACACACACACACACACACACACACACACACACACACACACACACACACACACACACACACACACACACACACACACACACACACACACACACACACAGTTGAATTCTGTAAAAAGATATATACATCTGCATTTCCTTGTACTGTCGCATCAGGCGCTGTTGCACCGTTAAATAAGCGTTCAGTTGGTTTTAGGCTCTCTCTCTCTCCGATCACATCAGCACTAGTGTGTGTGTGTGTGTGTGTGTGTGTGTGTGTGTGTGTGTGTGTGCGTGAGTGTGTATGCGTGCGTGCGTGTGTTTGTGTGTGTGTGCCTGGCAGTTAATTTCCTGCTCTGGGTTTCCCTTTAAAAGGGGGCGGGGCTCGGTGCTGGGAATTCACGTCATTTCACCGTCTCTCTCTCTCTCTCTCTACGCACACACACACACCCATCTGTAAGTAACACACAGATCAATGAGCGCGCACGGCACGGCGTGCACGGAGCACTGAGAGAGAGAGAGAGAGAGAGAGAGAGAGAGAGAGAGAGAGAGAGAGAGAGAGATGTCCGCGGATCTCTGCTGTCTTCTTCCAGGAAGGGATTAACCGTGTCGCTGCCGGTAGAGATGTAGCGTGTGTGTGTGTGTGTGTGTGTGTGTGTGTGTGTGCGTGAGGCTACCTCCGACCCAATAACCGTCACAACAAAGAGAACTTTCACTTCAATCAATCAATGATCGATCAGCCGATCGAGGATCGAACACGATGATCGCAACGGCGAGGATCAATCACCATCCGCTGGAGAAATAAGAACACAACTTTAAAATTATAGACCGTTAAAATAACCGTTTAAGGCTGTTTCTGTTCCCAAAGACGAACGAAGCGCAGCAACAGTGTGACGGGTGTGTGCGTGTAGTGTGTGTGTGTGTGTGGGAGGTTGGTTATTATTTCACAACAAGAAAAGAGCAGGACATTAAAAAAACGGGCAAAGTGGAAGATCAGGAACTTCAAGGGAGATTATGTCCGATTCCTCCTCGATTTCAACAAAGGTATGGCGTTGTTTCGTTACCTCTGGTACTATAGGATAATGTCATATAACGTGTTGTTTTGAAGGAGACACGACTCTCTCTCTCTCTAGTCTCGACCACACAGACCAGGTACACTGTTTTACTGTTGATACGAGTGCAGGCATCTGTTGCACGGAGGAGGATTCTGTCTAGCAGACTGAACATATAGCCTACGCTGAGACTGTAGCCTAAATATAAGAGTTTTAGACTTCCGCAGATGTATCTTTGATCGATTCTGACATTTATTATAAAACGCATAGATCGATCCACGAGAGTCTAAAATCTTTAGGCTATGCTGCTGAGACACTTATTGAGCTGCAAGGCAAGCATGTTAAAGTCAAATACATTCGTCGTGTCATAATACGTATGATATCCCATGCAATTCAATTTAATTCAAATTAGCTTTATTTTATGGCATGAGGAAACATATATAGGCTAATACGTTTACATTGCCAAAGCAATACGTGTCAAAATACAATCGAAACAGTTGAACGTGGGGAAAGTATATGTATGTACAGTTGGAGGGGGTACAGCATTGTGTAAAGTAAACAATGCCATGCATGCACGGGTCAAACAGCATGCATATATTCATACATAAAGCATTTGAAATAAATGAATGACCAGGCTACTACACACATAGTTATTAACACTAAATAATGACAATTACATTAGTTAGCTAATATGACTGCATTATTGCTACTAACTTACTACATAGTTCACAATGACATGTCAAGTAACATTTCCATGAATGATTGCTAGTATCTAAACGTATAAGGGTTATCGTTGTATGATTGATTGAATACTGTATTAACAGTTTGCAGACAAAAAAAGCACAGTAAAGTACAGTTCATATATACAAGGTCTGATAAGAGGATTTATAACACAAGAAAGCTCTATATGGCTTGTTTGTTTCCATTGGGGTCCTTCGTTCAATTCACTATGGAACTGGATACTAGATATAAAGTGCATTTTGGCACATTTCCATGGGATATAGGCCAGAGGTTCCCAAAGTGGGGTCTGGGGACCCCCAGGGGTCATTGAGGGAGTTCCAGGTAAATGATAGTTAGGAAACCAAATGGACTCTGATGGGTCTGTAACTCAGAGACTCTCAGAGTTAAATTAACCGACCTGAGATCAGATTCATACGAGGTTTCCGCCGGACACACACTGGTCTGATGAACCTATTCTGACCTGAGATCAGATTCTAAAAATGTCAGTCGCTCTTCGATTTAAAAAAAATAGCAGACCTACAAGCTCGTATCGCGCCACTCGGTGGCGCGATATGAGCTTGTAGATCTGCTATTTTTCAATAGCTAAAGCATAACATGAGGCTGACACCAAAATGGGTGCCCGGTCAGAATGTGATTTTACAATATAAATTGGGGGTCCCACAGGTAGAAATTCCATTAAATGGGGGTCCGTAGACTATAATGCATGTCAAACTGGGGGTCCTTGAAATGAAAATGGTTGAAAATCACTGCTAGAGCCGCAGGAATCTTCTCTTATGGGGGTCCCTGGCATATATTTTCAAATGGGGGTCCGCGGGGCTAATTAGTATCATTTTGGGGGTCCTTGCGGGCTACCCCTGATGGACAGACTGCATGGTGTTGGTGGCAAACTGTCGTCATTGTTGTCAGTTCTGCACTTTCCATTTCAAAGGAGAAGTCTGGGGACAAACTAGTTTAATTTGACGATTATTTTTCACAAAAACTTAATTGTGTTGCTATTTTTGCATTGAACATTGATTGATTTATTGATTGTATATTTATGTCGGACTTTGAGGCTTCGTAAAATCACAAATTTCACATCAGGACAGATATGACAAATAATAATAAATAATCACAATGACACATTTGATTTTCTTTTTTACATTATATATCTTTTTTCTTTCCCAAAGATAAAATAAAACGTACAAAATAGCAGATCTACACGCTTATACAACACAACACGTCACAAAGTGACAACGTGCTGTATAAGCTTGTAGATCTGCTATTAATGCTGTTTTCTTTTTTAAAGTTAAAAAATGTATACATATGGACATTTTTCAACATGGAAAACGATAAGACGATTATGCAAACATCGCAATTATCTCAAATAATTTGCGATGATGTAATGACAGTGACAGGCCTACCAGCCCATCCCCCCCCCCCCCCCCCCCCCCCCCCCCACACACACACACACACAGGTCCTCCTGAATGCACTTTAGCCCGTTTCCACAAACTCGACTCCACAAACTAGAGCCTCATATAAATGTCACAACGAGGCCTTCTGCTGTTGGCCAATAAGGGGTTTGAGTGTATAATGTGGCTCGCTGTCAAAGGGGCAGGAAAGCTACCACGGGGAAGACAAACAGATAACAGATAACTTCCACAGGGGGGGGGGGGGGGGGGGGGGGGGGGGGGGAGGGAGGGGGGTCATACTGGAGAACTCGCCAGTTCCCCATGAGTCGCCACGGCGAACATTATCCCATTTATAGGCCTGACCTCGAAATAAAAACAAAAATCTTCTAAATCCTCCAGTTTTTTCTGAAATAAATATTTTCACGATTTTTCCAAAAAATAGCAGACCTACAAGCTCGTAGCGCGCCACTCGGTGGCGCGCTACGAGCTTGTAGATCTGCTATTTTTAAATAGCTAAATTATAACAATGTTTATAAAACACCAAAAGGGGTTCCCGCCAAAAATGGGTTATTCATCAATGTCTTCATCGTTATGCTAACATGCCGTCTTCATCAGTGTAGTTTATGTCAAACCCATACACACATATGTTATAGTTCATTTCCAAAGTGATCACATTATTCTGTGCAATTAAATGGTCAGCTATAGATGATGATAAAAAGGTGATATACCAATGATAAGTAGCCCTATACCATCTCAGGATATTGTTTACTAATGAATGACATTGTTGTCGGTACTTTGGTGGTTAAACTTTTAGCATTCCTATACTTTCTGTTAACTCTAAACAACTAAACTCTCTCTCTCTCTCTCTCTCTCTCTCTCTAATGCAATTTAAATGAAGGTGAAGGTAAAACTAAAATGCACACAACTCAATACAGAAAAACTGTTAACTGTGAGAGGACGACACCATAAAGCATTACACTTGTTTACAAGAGGGGCCCACCATTTTAAATTCATCAAAAAATATCACTTGAAAACAACGTTATTATTGACATTCCCCCACACTTTGAACCATCCAAAAAATAGCAGATCTCCAAAGCGCAACACGTTGTGAGCTCTTAATACACTATCACGCTTATCCTATTCTGACCTGAGATCAGATTCATACGAGGTTTCCACTGGACACACACTGGTCTGATTAACCCATTCTGACCTGAGATTAGATTCTAAAAATGTCAGTCGTTCTTCGATTTTTCAAAAATAGCAGACCTACAAGCTATGAGCTTGTAGATCTGCTATTTTTCAATAGCTAAAGCATAACGTAATGCCAACACCAAAACGGGTTCTCGCCCAAAATGGGTTAATAAAATTAAATCACGCTTAATACTGCATTACATGTGCGGGCTAATGTAATGTGCACCAAACGTGCACGTTCACGTGCATATACAATGACCTCCGGAGGTACTGACATGCGTGGCGGGTTACAACTAAATCCATGCTGCAAGGTTCAAACTCCTGACATGCTGAGGTATTCTTTCATCTATAAGAACTCATTTCATTTACTTATTGTATATAGAAACTGTTCTGCTGTGTGGAGAAGACGGACTTAAAGAGGCAGCACAAGTAGTTTGTTGCATGCAACAGTTTAAGATAAAGTGTCGCAAAACACTGCACCACTTATATATACATTGTTTGGCCCAGGTTACTGTGTATGGTCCCGCGCACTCAGATCAGCCAACGCAGGGAAACTGGAAGTACCCTCACTAAAAACGCCGGGACAACGCTCCACACGTCCCAAACTCTTCTCCCTTCTGGCTCCAAAACTGTGGAATGCACTTCCCATTGCAGTCAGAACTGCAGCATCACTCCCAATTTTCCGCCGTAGCCTGAAAACCCACCTTTTCAGACTCCATCATGGCCCATAGCACTTACCCTAACCCCTTAGATAGCATTTCTGTTGGCTTAGATAGCATTTGACACAGACTTATAGCATGTTATGTAGACAGCACTATAATTGTATTGTATATAGTCATAGCACGCCATAGTACATATGTATAGCATAGTAGTAAATATGTATAGTTTATATGTATAGTGTATGTATAGTTTCATTATATAGATATTCCACTGTTACTTTCTTAGCTTACGCATGTTTCATGATATTGATAAATGCTTTTATGTGATGTATTCCCATGCTTTTGTTCTTGCTTAAATGTAAGTCGCTCTGGAATAAGAGCGTCTGCTAAATGCCTAAATTGTAAATTGTAATACAATAGCAGATCGACAAGCTCATACGAGCTTGTAGGTCTGCTATTTTTGAAAAGTCGTGAAAATGCGGCACAAATCTTTGAATATATATTCTTTCAGAAGACTTCTTTTTTTTTTACGTCAGGCCTAAATGTGTTAAACTAAGTCCAACATGTTCTGTCTAAAATTGTTCACACAGGTCTTCAGAAACAATTGAAGTAATCTCAGTACAAACACCTTAAAGTGTATACAAGGGCAATATGAAGCTATACAGTAATAACAATGCAGCTATGCACATGCATTCTGAGGAAAGCACCGATTGCCATATCCAACACCTCAACAAATAGTAAAATACCCTTAAGTATATTACTGACACCACGTGTGTCAAACAAACACACATCTCACCAACAGGCAGCACCAGTACCGTTCAAATGAAGCGCGGACACATAGACGATTACTTTGAGAAAGCCTGTTGTAAAAAAAGATGCACCTGAACCCATAATATAAACACACACACACACGCTGTGCACACTCACCGATACATGCCAAACAAGCTGCTGGTTTAGTGCTGCTCCGTTCTGGCTCAAAATGTGAATCTGCATTTTGCTCCGCAAGAATTGAGATCACGATTCTCACACAATTCTCTCTTTTTTCTCCCATGAAAACATCATCTTTAGTCTGTAGTTGCTGAACACTACTACATTAATTATATATAAACATGTATTGTCTCTAGTCTGTAGTTGCTGAACACTACTACATTAATTATATATAAACATGTATTGTCTCTAGTCTGTAGTGGCTGAACACTACTACATTAATTATATATAAACATGTATTGTCTTTAGTCTGTAGTGGCTGAACATTACTACATTAATTATATATAAACATGTATTGTCTTTAGTCTGTAGTGGCTGAACATTACTACATTAATTATATATAAACATGTATTGTCTTTAGTCTGTAGTGGCTGAACATTACTACATTCATTATATATAAACATGTATTGTCTTTAGTCTGTAGTTGCTGAACATTAACTACATTCATTATATATAAACATGTATTGTCTTTAGTCTGTAGTTTCTGAACATTAACTACATTCAAAATGTGTCACCTGGAGCCATAACTACTGTGTCTTTAAACAGACAACATCAAAGTGCTTAAAGACTTTAAACCTCTCTTAGTCTCTCTCTTGTAGCAAAAAAAAGGAACTAAAATGAACTGGACAGACAAGACAACTCTAGTCGCTGCACCGTTCTTCACAAAAATGAGATGTCTCCTTTTGACTGTGTGTCTATTGAGGTTTGGTTCATGCTCTGTGTCTGTGTGTCTTGTCTGTGCGTGCGTGTCTGTGTGCATGCGTGTGCGTGCGTGCGTGTGTGTATCTATTCATAGCAGGAGAGGAGCTCGTTCAGTCCTTCCGCCACCACGAGCCCCCTGCCGCCAAACTCCACTTCCTCCCCCGTCCCCCCCCAAGCCCATGCAGCCTGCACGGCCCGGCCGGCCAGCCGAATGGACGAGGAGCAACCGGCCAGGCTGCCCGCACACCTGCGTGAGTCTCTCTTACGCACGCACACACACACACACACACACACACACACACACACACGCGCACGCACGCACGCACGCGCACGCACACACGCACGCACGCACACACACACACACACACACACACACAAACACACACACACACACACGCACACTGACCTCCTATTCACACACATATACAGTAGGAGAGCGTTCTCTCTACATCCACCACCACTGTGCAAACCGTTATTTTTTAAAGATTCGTTTTTTGGCTTTTCTGCCTTTAACCCATTCTGACCTGAGATCAGATTCATACGAGGTTTCCACTGGACACACCACTGGTCTGATTAACCCATTCTTTTTTTTTTTTTTTTAAGATATTTTTTTGCGGCTTACGCCTTTTATTGATTTTTTAAGGGACAGACAGTAGGCTGACAGGAAACGGGAGAGAGATGGGGGGATGACATGCGGTAAAGGCCGTGTCGGGTCCGGGAGTCGAACCCGCGGCACACCGCGACTGGATCACCAGTCCGGTGCCCAGACCGTTACGCTACGGCCTGGGCCTGATTAACCCATTCTGACCCGAGATCAGATTCTATAAAAATGTCAGTCGTTCTTCGATTTTTCAAAAATAGCAGACCTACAAGCTCGTAGCGCGCCACTCGGTGGCGCGCTATGAGCTTGTAGATCTGCTATTTCTCAACAGCTAAAGCATAACATATTGCTAACACCAAAAGGGGTTCCCGCCCAGAATGGGTCAAGTGAAGATGGACAGGAAAGAGGGAGAGAGAGAGAGAGAGACAGGGGGAGACACGCAGCGAAGCAGGTCGTCATGAACGGGACTCGAACACGCGACGCGCTGTCAGGCCAGAGCCTATATGAGGCATGATGCGCCTGGACCGCTAGGCCAGTGCAAACCCTTTTCTTTATCGCATCTAGGACGGGGTGGTTGTTGTTGCCATGTACAGTACATTGTACAGTGTATAGCAACATACCGTACATGTTTTTCATAATCTTTGAATGAAGCGATATCACACGGGAGGGTGTGCTTTACTGCCATTGATGCACGCCTGCGCTGTTGCCTGCAGGCTGCAGGAACTCGCCCGCAGAGCGCGTTCCGAAAGGCAGCGCAGAAGTGCATTAATGACGGTAAAAGAAAGAATGACAGATGTAGTCACTACGACCACAAATGTCCCAAGAAGCTAGCTAGCCTATAGCTACAGAGTCTGCTGCGCTCTGAGAGAACAGAGCAGCTGAATTCTATATGTTTTGAGTAGGTGTTCCTTTACGCTTGTTTAAGCACGGCTATAAAGCCGTTTCAACCAATCGAATTGCTTCCTCGAAACGACCCATTGTATAATTAATAATTTGAAGTTTTTCAGAAAACGTGGGCCAGGATTGAGAAGGCATTCTAAGAATCGGCCTCGGGGTCTATTAAAAAAGGCTTATTCTATACGTTTCTGGAGATGTTCGAAAAATAATTGATATATCGAGAGAGCTCCAATAATCAACACGACAGCATTGTGGGCGGACACAGACCGACCAATAGGATACGTAACTTAACCGCAGTAACACGTGTGAGGCTGTGAGCCTCGTCATGCATCAGCACACACACACACACACACACACACACACACACACACACACACACACACACACACACACACACACACACACACACACACACACACACACACACACACACACACACACACACACACACCTGTCATAGACGCTGATTTCACACTTTAGGGTCTGGCAACATAATAGATTCCCATGGTTATGACATTCCTGGAAATATTTTGAAATGAGTAAAACATGTTCCAGTCCTGGAAAAGGTTTGGAAGGCTGTAAAAAAATATTTGGCTCTGCATTGTTTTGGGCTATGTATTTACTTTGTTAATAAGTACGCATAGGCCGAACGGGCCTATATGCGTGATTGCACACTATTGTGTACCGAAAAAATAACAGATCTACAAGCTCACAACGTTGCTGCAGCGTGATCCTATATGCGCTAGGACAGGACAGGTGGTGTAGCAAAACATTTGGCACGGAACCTGTAATAGAATTCTAGCATTCTTCTATTCTATGCTTTATTGTTGCTATGCACTGCCTGTCATTGGACGTTGTTGCACACAGGACTATTCAAAACACTCATTATTGAGCTGAATGATTGGTTTATAGGCCTGGGAATTATAGGGTTCAATATTCTGGAAAAGTATGGATGGGTGGGTGTGTCTATCGAAATGACATTTACGTTTAGCCTTTACATACGCCTGTAAGGCCGACGAGGCTATAGGGCAAGTGCTACGGGCTAAGATGGACGAGGCTAGGGCAGGTGCTACGGGCTTCCACATTTTGGTGGCATAGGAGCGAAAATAATTTAGCCCCTTGTTTGTGCCGAATCTGGGTTGCACATGGTTTGTTGAACTCCCTCTGGTGTTGTGGGTGTGGAGTACTTTGTTGACATTAAGGAAGTATTTAGATTGGTTAGGGCTTTAGCCCTATACATATATCTTGCAGAGAAGGTACAGTGTACCGTACCGCACCGTCGCCTCCCGGTGTTAGGAGACGGTATCGACATGCTGTGTGGCGGCCATGGTGTGTTCTGTGTTGTAGTGACGGAAACACCAGAGCTTCACGTGCCGCGATGTAAATAGGTTTTCAATGGAATGAGTCCCGGGATGCAGGGATGGTCTTTTAGATCAGTGATGTAAACAGGTTTTCAATGGAATGAGTCCCGGGATGCAGGGATGGTCTTTTAGATCAGTGATGTAAACAGGTTTTCAATGGAATGAGTCCCGGGATGCAGGGATGGTCTTTTAGATCAGTGATGTAAACAGGTTTTCAATGGAATGAGTCCCGGGATGCAGGGATGGTCTTTTAGATCAGTGATGTAAATAGGTTTTCAATGGAATGAGTCCCGGGATGCAGGGATGGTCTTTTAGATCAGTGATGTAAATAGGTTTTCAATGGAATGAGTCCCGGGATGCAGGGATGGTCTTTTAGATCAGTGATGTAAACAGGTTTTCAATGGAATTAGTCCCGGGATGCAGGGATGGTCTTTTAGATCAGTGATGTAAATAGGTTTTCAATGGAATGAGTCCCGGGATGCAGGGATGGTCTTTTAGATCAGTGATGTAAACAGGTTTTCAATGGAATGAGTCCCGGGATGCAGGGATGGTCTTTTAGATCAGTGATGTAAACAGGTTTTCAATGTAAAGAGTCCCAGGATGCAGGGATGGTCTTTTAGAAATTAGTCCCAGGGACATTTGATGAGTCCCGCTTCAACCACGTTTAGGAGTCATATTTTGCCATGTTTTACAAATTTGCAGCATTTAACTACCATTTCATTTTATATATGGTTATAATTCAATTCAATTTTATTAAAGTGTCAAATCACAACCAGTTGTCTCAAGACACTTTACATAATAGAGCATGATGTGGTTATATTCATGTAGAAAACAGAAGAAGAAATGATTATTATAAACTAGCAAAATGAACTAGTACAGTAGTGCATCCCGTGGATGCAGAGGTCGTTGTTTTATTTTGCGTCCCTTAACTATGAACTGCATTTTGGAATGCAAAATGCACCCTATTTTAATCTGTGCACGTGCAGCTGAGAACAGGAACGGCCACAGAGCAACGCAGAGACAAACAGGCCCATAAAACTAGACCAGATTATCTCTGTCTGTCCTTTTCATTTTAACATTACGCCACAGAACAGAACACCTGCACTTTGTCCTCTCCACTCACTCAGTCCACTGTGGTTTGTGTGTGTGTGTGTGTGTGTGTGTGTGTGTGTGTGTGTATGCGTGTGCATGTGTGCGTATGTGTGTGTGTGTGTGTGTGTGTGTGTGTGTGTTCGCCTCCTCCCAGCCACTCTTTACACAGTGGAGAGAATAGAGGAGGGAAGCTAGAGACATGCCAAGACAGGAAGGAAGCAAGGGAAGGGAGGAAGGAAGGAAGGCTGAAGGAAATGAGGCAACGCGCGGCGGTGACAGCTGGGGCCTCATGCCTTCAGGGCTCAAACCGCCGCTCACTCTGACAGCACGTTTAGTTTCACTCATAGTCGTTTAAATACAATGTGCTGTTACGTTGTTTTTTTAGTCATATTTCAGTCTAAAATATGTACAATGCATCTGCAAGCTCGCTTGTAGTATACAGGGCGTTCACTTCTAGTGATTTTTACTAGTTGTTTAACCCATTTTGGGGCGGGAACCTCTTTTGGTGTTTTAAACATTATGTTATAATTTAGCTATTGAAAAATAGCAGATCTACAAGCTCATAGCCGAGTGTCGCGCTACTAGCTTGTAGTTCTGCTATTTTTGAAAAATCTTTAAAATGTGGCGCAAATCATTGAATATATATTTCAGAGCAAACAGTTTTAACTAAAATATTAGCTTCTGGGGGGGGGGTCCCTGGAACTACATATTTTGCGATGGGGGTCCGTGGCCCAATAGAGATAATTCTGGGGGTCCTTGACATGAAAACGGTTGAGCACCACTGACATATAGAAACATGGGTTTTTCAGAATAATGTTAGGATTTAGAAGCCTTTTTTTGTCTTTGTAATAATAGCCGTACATTTGAAAACTGTGTACATTGGTGACTATTACTATAATCTATCTGATCTTGAGGCCTACAAAAAACGAGTCAACTAGTAGTCAATTAGTACCAACAAGGTCGACTAGTGGATTTACTAGTCGACTAGTTGAATTGTCGACTAGTTGAATAGTCCACTAGTTGAAAAGACCACTAGTCGAACAGTCGACTAGTCGAACAGTCGACTAGTCGAACAGTCCACTAGTCGAACAGTCGACTAGTCGAACAGTCGACTAGTCGAACAGTCCACTAGTCGAACAGTCGACTAGTCGAACAGTCCACTAGTCGAACAGTCGACTAGTTGCTAAAAGCCCTATATAGCATGTACTGTATATCTGCTCTTTTCAGAGTGCAACAGACCATAAAATGATCTCTTCTAGTCCCTCCCTATAACATTTTAGTTTGTATTTGTTGACTGAATTATCAGTATATTTAGTAGAGCTGCACGATTATAATCGGCAGCATATCGAAATCGGCCAACTTTTCATTTAGTTTAGGTCAGTGAACAAAGGGGAATTAACCCATTCTGAACGGGAACACATTTTGGTGTTTGTTTTGGTGCATCATGTTATGCTTTAGCTATTGAAAAATAGCAGATCTACAAGCTCGTAGCGCGCCACCGAGTGGCGCGCTACGAGCTTGTAGGTCTGCTATTTTTGAAAAATTGAAGAGCGACTGTTTCATGATAAATGCTTTTATGTGATGTATTCCCATGCTTTTGTTCTTGCCTAAATGTAAGTCGCTCTGGATTAAGAGCGTCTGCTAAATGCCTAAATTGTAAATTGACTGACATTTTTAGAATCTGATCTCAGGTCAGAATGGGTTAATCAGACCAGTGTGTGTCCAGTGGAAACCTCGTATGAATCTGATCTCAGGTCAGAATGGGTACTTTTAGTCGACGGTATCAACACTCTCTCTCTCTCTGAAGTGGTCATTGATTGGCGTTGTATTGTAGCCAATGGGAGAACAGGGCCTCTGGTCACTGGTGTGGTATTGTAGCCAATGGGAGAACAGGGCCTCTGGTCACTGGTGTGGTATTGTAGCCAATGGGAAAACAGGGCCTCTGGTCACTGGCGTGGTATTGTAGCCAATGGGAGAACAGGGCCTCTGGTCACTGGTGTGGTATTGTAGCCAATGGGAAAACAGGGCCTCTGGTCACTGGTGTGGTATTGTAGCCAATAGGAGAACAGGCCTCTGGTCACTGGCGTGGTATTGCAGCCAATGGGAGAACAGGCCTCTGGTCACTGGCGTGGTATTGTAGCCAATAGGAGAACAGGCCTCTGGTATTGCAGCCAATGGGAGAACAGGCGTGTCTGGCGCCGTGCCAACAGACCCAGAGCTGTTGTTTGAACAGGAGAAACCGTCAATAGTTAACCTGAGGTTAACGTCAGGCTTCTTTCACACACTGTTTATTTAAATGACAGTCTCACGCTGTGTGTGTGTGTGTGTGTGTGTGTGTGTGTGTGTGTGCGTCTGTGTAAATTGATTTATTGGAGATTCTGACTTTCAATTGTACATACTACATTTTGTTTTGATTGTTCCACTTTTTTTTTAGCGCCACCATCAGGCTCTGAGCCACTCTGCTACACTGTAGCGCCACCATCAGGCTGTGAGCCACTCTGCTACACTATAGCGCCACCATCAGGCTCTGAGCCACTCTGCTACACTATAGCGCCACCATCAGGCTGTGAGCCACTCTGCTACACTATAGCGCCACCATCAGGCTCTGAGCCACTCTGCTACACTATAGCGCCACCATCAGGCTGTGAGCCACTCTGCTACACTATAGCGCCACCATCAGGCTCTGAGCCACTCTGCTACACTATAGCGCCACCATCAGGCTCTGAGCTACTCTGCTACACTATAGCGCCACCATCAGGCTGTGAGCCACTCTGCTACACTATAGCGCCACCATCAGGCTCTGAGCCACTCTGCTACACTATAGCGCCACCATCAGGCTCTGAGCTACTCTGCTATACTATAGCGCCACCATCAGGCTCTGAGCCACTCTGCTATACTATAGCGCCACCATCAGGCTCTGAGCCACTCTGCTACACTATAGCGCCACCATCAGGCTCTGAGCCACTCTGCTACACTATAGCGCCACCATCAGGCTCTGAGCTACTCTGCTACACTATAGCGCCACCATCAGGCTCTGAGCCTCTCTGCTACACTATAGCGCCACCATCAGGCTCTGAGCCTCTCTGCTACACTATAGCGCCACCATCAGGCTGTGAGCCACTCTGCTACACTGTAGCGCCACCATCAGGCTCTGAGCCACTCTGCTACACTGTAGCGCCACCATCAGGCTCTGAGCTACTCTGCTACACTATAGCGCCACCATCAGGCTCTGAGCCACTCTGCTACACTATAGCGCCACAATCAGGCTTCTCAGGCAAATAAAGCCCTTTGAAATGAGTTGAAAATAATTGTGTGCGCGCAATGCACGTGTGTGTAGTGTTACGTGCGTGTGTGTGTGTGTGTGCGTGCGTGTGTGTGCATGTGTGTGTGCAGGGCTCAGTGCACTGTAGGGCTGCCTGCGCACGTGGATGTGTGAAGAGAGAAATTCCCCCTAGCCCACTTCCCCTTTCGCATTGTCACAGAAAAGGGGAAGAGCGCTCAACAGGTCCGCGTTGCTTTTCCTGCTGTACGTTTGGAGTTGTCTCACAGGCTGTGTGTGTGTGTGTGTGTGTGTGTGTGTGTGTGTGTGTGTGTGTGTGTGCACGTGCGCGTGTGCGTGTGAACTTGAAATGGGACATTCTGCATAATGTGTATACTTTCTATACTTTTGGTACTTTAAGTACATTTTATATATACACTTTAGTACTTTTACTATAAAGTATACATTTAGAATTCCGGACTTTAGCTAGTAAAACTATTGAGTGTTGTTTTTGACAGCAATTTTTTATTTTAGTTTTGTTGGTAGTCTCTTCAATAGTTTTCATTTAGTTTTTGTCACATTTTAGTCACGCGGAATGTTTTAGTGTTTAGTCTAGTTTTGGTCGACTAAAATGTATTTTGGTGGGCGTTGATGCCGTCATAATGACTGATTTCTTCACTTGCTGACAATAGCCGATCTACAAGCTCAAAACGCGACGCGTTGTGAGCTTGTAGATCTGCTATTTTCAGCATGCAACCAAGTGTAAAATGACTTATACTGGATCTCTTGTCCACTAGTCCCTTCCTAACATTTTAGCCTATATAGTTTTTATTTGTTGACGACATTGTCAGTATATTTAGTCTTATAGTTTTAGTCATCATAGCTTATAGTTTTCATTTAGTTTCCATTTAGTTTTCCTCAGTGGAAAAAAGTTGACGAACATTTTTTGTTTTAGTTTTAGTCGACGGAATCACCACTGGTTGTGAGTGAGTGGTGGTGAAGGCCCGCCCGGCCGTGATTCACAAAGCACTTTAATTGCTGATAATCAAAATGGTGATCAAACAACAAACACCATTTTCTCTTCAGTCACTTCAGTCAGGCGGCTCGTTATAACGACACACACCGCCTCTCCCCTTTAGCGCACGCACGCACACACACACACAACACCACCTCTCCCCTTTAGCACACACACACACGCACTTACGCTCAACCTCTCCCCTTTAGCGCACGCACGCGACACAACCTCTCCCCTTTAGCACACACACGCACGCACGCACGCACGCACGCACGCACAACCTCTCTCTCCTTTAGCACACACGACTGAAAAAAAAGCAAAAACAAAAAAAAAACACTTTCCGTAGAATGGAACACATGCATCGGCTCGTTGTGTATCGAGAGACAAGCCATCCATTAACCCTTAGAGGGAATGGAGGGGGGGAGGGGGGGAGAGAGGGGGAGGGAGGGAGAGAGAGGGGGGGGGGGTGAGGGAAGGAGAGAGAG
>NC_139714.1:27959652-27967152 GCF_964188405.1 Protomyctophum parallelum | reverse complement strand
TTCTCTCTATGCTCTTCCTCCCTCCCTCTCTCTCTACTCGCGCTCTCTGTCTCTCTCTCTCTCTCTCTCTCTCTCTCTCTCTCTCTCTCTCTTTCTGTCTGTCTCTCTCTCCTCTCCTCCTCCCTCTCCCTCCCCCTCTCCTCTCTCTTTCTCTCTCTTTCTCTCTCCTCCTCTCTACCCTCTCTACTCTCTCTCTCTCTCTATTCTCTTCCTCCCTCTCTCTCTCTCTCTATTCTCTTCCTCCCTCTCTCTCTCTCTCTCTATTCTCTTCCTCCCTCTCTCTCTCTCTCTCTCTCTCTTTCTCCTCTGAAAGGGAAATTGTTCTGCCAGTGACCCCCCCCCCCTTCCTGTTCACAACACACTCCACATGTCATCATAAATCGGGGTGTCAAACTTTATTTATTTACTTTTTTTGGGGGGGTGACTTGACACCCCTGTGCATGGGGGGGGGGGGGTCACTAGTCAGTAACTAGTGACTAGCAACTAGTGTATGTAACTTGTGAAAACTGTAACAATGGTCCATTCATTCATTCAACAGTCGACCACCAGAGAAAAATACAATGTATGTAAAAATGTAAAAATCAGTTCAATATAGAGTTCAATATAAATCAAAGGTTTCTAAAAAATAAACGTTACTTTTCTCATTCAGGTGAGAAAACAGACACTTGTAAAATAGTATAGGCTATTGATTGATTGATTACTTTATTAACATGCTTTGGGCCAATAAGTCCCTATAGGGGCCTATAGGCTTGTGGTCCTCTGTATAATATCTGAATCGGTCAGAATCGTTATCGGCAGATCATATGACCCTGCAGATAATTGGAGATCGGATATCGGTTTCATAATCGTGCAGACCTACTTTGAAGCTCCATGTATTGAAGTATCCTAATTAAGTAAGACCTGAGATCAGATTCTATACAAAGGTCTTCTAATCCAAATCATGACAGTTTTCTGAAAAAAACCCATGTTTCAGAGGCTCTCAAACAAACTATTTCATGTCAAGGACCTCCAAATATTATATATGTACTAGTCCTTACCCGTTCTGAATATATGCAAACAGCAAATCATGTTCAGTGTGTGATGTAATAGATCACATTACTGATAGGGGGGGGAATTGTTTACAGATGGTCTTGGGAAGTTGGGTTGGGCACTAAAGTATAGGCTAATTAAATGCTGTAGTACAATCATAAGTACACCATTGATGTGTGATGTAAATATGGTGGTGATATTCTGCCTATAAATGGAAGTTATTGAATATTTTCAAGGTCGGTGTTGCACTTTGTAGACGGTCCCTAACCGCTCACCGTCTGCTGCCCGTGGAGATATAAGCTATTAAACGGTGAACGCGGAGGTTGGCTTTTTGGGCTTCAAAGCAAGTTGTAGTTTGTTCTTTATATAATCAGGATAAGAATTAGATGTTTTGTGTGATTTAGGAACGTGTCGTTGTCATTGCATCTGTCTGTATGTATTTTGTCATTGTGTTGTTCCGACGGCACGGGATCTGTCTTCTCCAAACGTCTCCATTTGGCCACCCCGAGACCCCGACAGATAAGCATTCCGTTGTGATCGTGCTGTTCAGTGTGTCACGCAGCCACGCTGGGTGCGCGCAGGGCTGTAAGCTGTCGTTGTCAGTGTCCAGGCTTTGAGCGTGCATGTAGCCCATGTGTAATGCACGGCGAAGGAGGTGGTTGAGGAGGGGGCGGACAGTGTAAATGGTGCATTTATATATAGCGGCGGAGCGGCTGCAGTCCTGGCTGTGTGTCGCTGATCATAAGCCCAGAAACAGTGTCCTCGGAGCGGCTGCAGTCCTGGCTGTGTGTCACTGATCATAAGCCCAGAAACAGTGTCCTCGGAGCGGCTGCAGTCCTGGCTGTGTGTCGCTGGTCATTCACATCCAACACGGACACAGAACAGATGCTCCGACGGGGCTGGGTTTCGCTTCCTACGTCACACTACAAACGGTGACCTATCGAATTATGCGTCCCACACCCCCTCCACAGGCACACAATTCTTCAAGTTACAATTCTCCATGATCGTGTGGTGATGTAAAAACAATATCTGTACAGTAAATATGACAGTTGCGTCGGTAAAAAAGTAGCATAGCTGGATTGTGGGAGCGTGCAGATTTATTTTGGCATGGAGAGATGTGTGCTAATAGTGTGGCTCGGTCGGAGATAGAGCACGGACAAATAAACTGGTTTTTATTCACTAATAAATTCATTATTAATCTTATTGGAAAAATGGCTTCGTTAAGACCTCCATATTATTATGGTCAATGCCTGTGTGAAAAGTGGGAGCGATTGGTGCAGGCAATGAGGAGATAAGTGTTTGTTTCTGACAGACAGACAGACAGACAGACAGACAGACATTCAGACATTCGCTCTATTATTATTAGGATTTGGCCACCGATCTAAAAGTATATTGTTCCGTGTAAACTACTTAGAATTCACTATAATGTGTTCTATAAACATATTGATGACTCAATGGCTGTTGGTTTTTGATATTAAAGTTTAATTGATCATATCTATAGAGATTAAACACTGCGTCGCGGTAACACAATGTTTTGTAACATTGTGCACACACACGTTTTTCACGATTTCTCAAACATAGCAGATCTACAAGCTCTTAGTGCGGCACTCGGTGCCGCGCTATGATCTTGTACATGTAGATCTGCTATTTTTGGTAGATCTGCTATTTTTTGCGACAGCTAAAGCATAAAATAATAGTTCAAAGATGATTTAAAAGCTATAAAGGTAACACAGAGGCGTTCCAGATCTCAATAGAGGTTAACCCATTCAGAGCCGAGAAGAACCCCTTTTGGTGTTTTAAGCATTATGTCATACTTTACCTATTGAACAATAGCAGATCTACAAGCTCGGTGCCGCGCTACGAGCTTGTATAGGTCTGCTATTTTTGAATTTTTTACTCAAATCTTGGCTTCTGGGGGGTCCCTGGAACAACATATTTTGAGATGGGGGGTCGGCGGCCAATTACATATACTTCAAGGGCTCGTTGACACTGATATAGAAACATGTTTGTAGAATCTGATCTCAGGTCTAAACGGGTTAAAAAAGGGAAAGGGTAGTCAGTCAGAATCAGTCAGAATCTGATCTCAGGTCTAAACGGGTTAAAAAAGGGAAAGGGTAGTCAGTCAGAATCAGTCAGAATCTGATCTCAGGTCTAAACGGGTTAAAAAAGGGAAAGGGTAGTCAGTCAGAATCAGTCAGAATCTGATCTCAGGTCTAAACGGGTTAAAAAAGGGAAAGGGTAGTCAGTCAGAATCAGTCAGAATCTGATCTCAGGTCTAAACGGGTTAAAAAAGGGAAAGGGTAGTCAGTCAGAATCAGTCAGAATCTGATCTCAGGTCTAAACGGGTTAAAAAAGGGAAAGGGTAGTCAGTCGACGGTGAATTGAGGAACTATATAGTCTACAAGCGTCGGCTTGCTCTCTCTCTGCTCTGTGAGCGACACGCCAATCCCAACAAAACAGGTTGGGCGCTACTTCCTGGATCCGTTAAAAAATAAATAAATAAAAAGATTCCTTTGATTGACGACCTTTTTTTGTTGTTGTTTGTTTTCATTGGATGACGTCCAGCTCGGCACATATCGTGAACAGGCATGTGCACCTGCGTGTGTGTGTGTGTGTGTGTGTGTGTGTGTGTGTGTGTGTGTGTGTGTGTGCGCGTGCGTTTGTGGGTGTGTGCGTGCATGTGTTCGTTCTCCAGAGTCGAACAGAAATGATGTCAAGGGGTGTGTGTGCCTGTGTGTGTGTGGGTGGGTGGGTGTGCCTGTGTGTGTGCATGCGTGCGTGTGCGTGGCGAGATGGACAGACAGACAGACGAATGGGGGGTTTCCACACAGAGTGAGAGTGAAAGTTCTTCTATTTTGCTCCCCCCCACCTCCCCCCCCCCCCCACCCACCCACTGCAGCTACACCTCACCTGAGGGCGAATGCACACAGGTGTGTGTGTGCGCGTGTGTGTGTGTGTGTGTGTGGCGGGGGGGGAGAACAGTTAAACGGAGCGCTATAGCCAAGGACGTGTGTAGCTGTCATATTAACCAGTGTTGATTTTGATTTAGTTTTAGTCATAGACTATAGTCTTTTGAATATATATTGATTCAAAGCGAACGTTTTTTAACTAAAATCTTTGCTTCCGGGGGGGGGTCCCTGGAACAGCATATTTTCAGATGGGGGTCGGTGGTCAAATACAGATAATTCTGGGGGTCCTTGACGTGAAAAAGGTTGAGAAACACTGACATAGAAACATGGGGTCTAAATGGGTTACTGAAATGAAGTCATATAGTTGTAGTCAGCGTATAGCTTAGTTTTTTATTTAGTTTGTTAGTGAAAAAAGTAGTGAAAAAAGTAGTGAAAAAAGTAGTGAAGTAGTGATGCCATAACCATTTATTTTGCCATGAATCAGGTAG
This sequence comes from Protomyctophum parallelum, assembly GCF_964188405.1. Taxonomy (NCBI): domain Eukaryota; kingdom Metazoa; phylum Chordata; class Actinopteri; order Myctophiformes; family Myctophidae; genus Protomyctophum; species Protomyctophum parallelum. The sequence continues at coordinate 27,962,726 of NC_139714.1, read as the reverse complement.
CTTTAAGGTACGGCCATGACAGCAATGGTAGGAAAAAAATATATATAATATCAATCATATTCGGATATTCGGTTTCGGCCAAGAATTTCCCTTTCGGTGCATCCCTAGAAAAAAGTCACATCTTTCGTCAGTAGTTTTAGTTTTAGTCATAGTCTCTTGAATAGTTTTCAGTTAGTTTCAGTCACATTTTAGTCACCCGGAATGTTTTAGAAATATCATAAGATTTTAGTCAACTAAATCTGATGTATTTTGGCAGGCCTTGATGGCGCCATAATGGCTGATTTTAGTATGTTGGCGAATATTGAATATATTTAGTTTTAGTCATCATAGCTTAGCTTTAATTTAGTTTCCGTTTAGTTTTCGTCAGTGGAAAAAGGTAGTCGACGCCGGACATTTTTCGTCTTAGTTTTAGTCGACAGAATCAACAGTGTGTGTAGCAGCCGAGTAGGTGTCAAGAGTTCAGGGCCAAATCCTCCAACTACACCTCCTCCTTTCTCTCCTGCCTGCTCTCCTCTCCTCTCCTCTCCTCCACAGAGGAAGAAAGGGAAAGAAAAGCTCTTTCTCTTGTGAGAAAAGCAGCAGCAATATCCGCCTACGTCTCTGTGCTTGAAGAGAAAAAAGGCAAACATTTACCGAGGAGCTGCGAGTGACTCAGAAAGAGAACCCAGAGAGAGAGTCGGGTCGGGAGATCAAAGCAAAGTCCCGACAGGAACAATGATGCTGGCATGATGACGGTGGAACGTTTTATTTTATTTATATGGAAATCTTAACCCATGTCTTCTAAACCATGACACTTTTCTGAAAAACCTTCTATATATCGGTGGTGCTCAAACATTTTCATGTCAATTGAGGGCCCCCAAAAGAATATTACGTGTATGTAATTGGCCGCCGATCCCCATCTGAAAATATGTAGTTCCAAGGACCCACCCCCCCACCCAGAAGCAACGATTTGAGTTAAAAATGTTCACTCTGAAATAATTACATTCAAAGATTTACAACACATTTTCACGATTTTTCAAAAATTGCAGATCTACAAGCTTCTAGATCTGCTATTTTTCAACAGCTAAAGCATAGCATAATGCTTAATACACCAAAAGGGGTGCCGACGACAGAATGTTTTTAAAAACTTTTTTTTCCTCCAGAACTTTGTTCTGCACTCGACACTCTGGGATTTAGCCGTTCTGTTTGTTCATGCGCCGATTATTGTGGACTCGGCCTAAGCAGGAGACACTGTAGTACTTTCTTGTGTGTTTGTGGTGAGGAGCGCTCGTAACGCCTGTTACCTCTGTAATGCATACTTCCATAATGCATACAGTACATGCTTGTGTCAAATGTCGCCCGGGGGTACAGTGTATGCACCCGCCGTAACAGTAACAGTCAGGCCTCCTGTAGGAGAAACACAACAGAAACAAGATAGCAGTGATCTCATCCCATCTCATCTCATCTCATGGTTTTTCCTCCATTCATCCCAAGCAGTGCCGAGGTCTAGGAGTTGCCTAGGCAACATTGTGCACCTTGTGTGTGTGTGTGTGTGTGTGTGTGTGTGTGTCTGCGTGTGTGTGTGTGTGTGTGTGTGGGGGGGGGGGGGAGCAAGAGAGAGAGAGAGAGAGGGTGCCTGAGAATCCACAGAGTGAAAATTATGTGTCATCAGACAGGATTAGGAGTCCATGCTTTAGTCAAGGGCCTGCGCAAGGGTTTCATTCAGTGAGGCGCGCACGCACGCACGCATACACACACACACACACACACACACACACTTGGAGAGACAGAGAACCTTGAGATTCACTCCGACAAAAACCAACATACTATGTAAAAGTACAGCATGACAATGGAAGCTGACATTGATGTTCTACCCGGCAACAACACATCCCCTCCACCAATCAACACCATCGTTACACATCCCCTCTACCAATCAACACCATCGTTACACATCCCCTCTACCAATCAACACCACCTCTACACATCCCTCTACCAATCAACACCATCGTTACACATCCCCTCTACCAATCAACACCACCTCTACACATCCCTCTACCAATCAACACCATCGTTACACATCCCCTCCACCAATCAACACCACATTCCCTCTACCAATCAACGCCATCGTTACACATCCCCTCTACCAATCAACAACACATGTGTCGGCTATTTTCAACCTGCAGTGTCAGCCATGTTGGGGGCGTGTCTATACCGCGGGAGGCGTTGGGTCTGTACCACTTTTAGCGTCACGTGCTAACAGTTATCAAGTCAGGCCAACCATTCACCGTGACCTCCCGTTCAAATCAGGCCAAACACAATTAGCCAATTAGAATAGCCGAGGTGCTAAGCCACGTATTGGTCAGTGTGGAAAGTAACAAAGTACATTTACTTAAGTAACATTCTGAGGTATTTGTACATATTTTGAGTATACGTCACATTTTCAGTACTTCATACATTTCAGAGGCAGATATTGTACTTTTTACTCCACTACAATTATTTGAAAACTTTCGTTACTTTGATTATTATTACAAAACATACATTACCCACTTTCAGCCCTATATACAATTTGGCCGTTTAAAAGAATAGCCGATCTACAAGTGCACTATTTTCAAAAATATTTGTATACATTTGAAAACTTGAAAGGGGACAGTCCGCATAGAGAGTACTTGGTTCTTTTGGTACTTATAGAGAGTACATTTTGATGCCAATATTTTGTACTTTTACTCAAGTACATTTTGAATTCCGGGCTTTTAAAAACCCATATTTCTATGTCTGAAAATATGTTGTTCCAGGGACCCCCCCCAGAAGCAAAAAATTGAGTTAAAAACGCCCGCTCCGAAAGAATATATTCAAAGATTTGCGACACATTTTCACGATTTTTCAAAAATAGCAGACCTATAGAAGCTTACGAGCTTGTAGATCTGCTATTTTTCAACAGCTAAAGTATAACATAATGCTTTAAAACACCAAAAGTAAAAACATGTGAGTAGTTTGGGTTTGGGGCGACTCTCCAAGACATCTAGACAGAAGGAAAGCAGTAGGAAGAGGAAAGTATTTTCTTTTCTTCCCATGAGCTGGAAATTCCGAGGAAGTGA
>NC_139714.1:27949652-27954652 GCF_964188405.1 Protomyctophum parallelum | reverse complement strand
TCTTATCTTATCTTACTATAAACAAGCTGGTGTCTTTCCTCCTGCTGTTCTGTTTGTCTTCCTTGTACAATTAACCCTTAATAATCACATCCCTGACAACTCCTATTCCTTTATTACTCTCTCTCTCTCTCTCTCTCTGTCTTTCTATCCCTCTCTCTCTCTCTCTCCCTCCCCCTCCCTCTCTCTCTCTCTCCCTCCCCTCCCTCTCTCTGTCTATCCCTCTCTCTCTCTCTCTCTCTCTCTCTCCCTCCCCCCTCCCTCTCTCTCTCCCCCCTCTCCCTCCCCCCCTCCCTCCCTCCCTCCCCTCCCTTCCTCCTCAGCTCCATTCCAGTAATGCCTGGTCTGTCTTTCTGCTTTTATCTTCACTTCCTCAATATCCTCTCTTTACTGCCCGCTGCCTCCTTCCTTCCTCTCTGCACCCCCCCCCCCCCCCCCCACCCCCTCTCTTTCCTTCCTTCCTTCCTTCCCTCCCCCCCCCCCTCCCTCCCCTCCCCCCTCCCATCTTGAACTGACGCCTGTTAACAGACACACTTTTAACTCATGGAGACCTGACACCGGATTCTACCAAATCTATAAATCTTGACAGTTTTCTGAAAAAAACCCATGTTTCTATATCAGTGGTTCTCAAGCTATTTCATGTCAAGGACCCCCAAACATTCTAATGTAATTGCAGACTCCCATCTGAAAATGTGTTGTTCCAGGGACCCCCCAGAAGCAAAGATTTCAGTTAAAAACGTCTGCTGTGAAAGCATTTCTTTTTTTTTTTTTGATTTTTTTTCTGGTTACAGTTACACTACAGTTTTCACTACATGGTGTTTGTGATATGAAATAAGCTCCCCCTAATCACAGTAAACATCATGTCATCAGTCAATTCCAAGTTACTGTAGTATATAGTCACTTCAGTTGTCTGGAGTAGATTGTGATGAAATCCTATGTATTGAATCGAGAATCATTTTGAATAGAGAATAGTTTTAAATCTGTAAAAAAAAAACACTTTTGAATTTTCAAAAAGTCATTTTGAATCGATTCTGAATTGAATCGTGACACCAAGAATCGGAATCGAATCGTGACCCCAAGAATCGGAATTGAATCGTGACCCCAAGAATCGGAATCGAATCGTGACCCCAAGAATCGGAATCGAATCGTGACACCAAGAATCGGAATCGAATCGTGACCCCAAGAATCGGAATCGAATCGTGACCCCAAGAATCGGAATCGAATCGTGACCCCAAGAATCGGAATCGAATGGTATCGTGGGACAGCCAAAGACCGACAGCCCTACTGGCACTGTTACAGTATATTGATTGGGTGTGTTTGTTTCTTGTCTCCAGGGCTCCAGCCCGTGTTCTGGTCCAGTATATTGATTGGGTGTGTTTGTTTCTTGTCTCCAGGGCTCCAGCCCGTGTTCTGGTCCAGTATATTGATTGGGTGTGTTTGTTTCTTGTCTCCAGGGCTCCAGCCCGTGTTCTGGTCCAGTATATTGATTGGGTGTGTTTGTTTCTTGTCTCCAGGGCTCCAGCCCGTGTTCTGGTCCAGTATATTCATTGGGTGTGTTTGTTTCTTGTCTCCAGGGCTCCAGCCCGTGTTCTGGTCCAGGGAGGACGTGGCCCAGTGGCTCCGCTGGGCGGAGAGGGAGTTCGCCCTGCGGCCCATCGCCTCGGGCTCCTTCCAGATGAACGGCAAGGCCCTGCTGCTGCTCACCAAGGAGGACTTCAGATACCGCTCACCCCACTCTGGTACGTTGTCTCTCTACCGCTCTCTCTCTCTCTCTCTCTCTGCTGCTGCTCACCAAGGAGGACTTCAGATACCGCTCACCTCACTCTGGTACGTTGTCTCTCTACCGCTCTCTCTCTCTCTCTCTCTCTCTGCTGCTGCTCACCAAGGAGGACTTCATATACCGCTCACCTCACTCTGGTACGTTGTCTCTCTACCGCTCTCTCTCTCTCTCTCTCTCTCTCTGCTGCTGCTCACCAAGGAGGACTTCAGATACCGCTCACCTCACTCTGGTACGTTGTCTCTCTACCGCTCTCTCTCTCTCTCTCTCTCTCTCTCTCTCTCTCTCTGCTGCTGCTGACCAAGGAGGACTTCAGATACCGCTCACCCCACTCTGGTACGGTGTCTCTCTACCGCTCTCTCTCTCTCTCTCTCTCTGCTGCTGCTGACCAAGGAGGACTTCAGATACCGCTCACCCCACTCTGGTACATTGTCTCTCTACCGCTCTCTCTCTCTCTCTCTGCTGCTGACCAAGGAGGACTTCAGATACCGCTCCCCCCACTCTGGTACGGTGTCTCTCTACCACTCTCTCTCTGGTATACCTCTCTCTATGACTCTCTACCGCTCTCCCTCTCTCTCTCTGCTGACCGGTCACCCCACTCTGGTACTGACCGCTCTCTATGTCTCTCTACCACTCTCTCTCTCTGCTGCTGCTGACCGGTCACCCCACTCTGATATACCTCTCTCTCTCTCTCTCTCACATTATATAAACATAACATTCCTTGTGTCAGATTTTGGAAGCGCTTGTTATCAGTAAAGCAACCTCCTGCTGCCTCCTGCAATATGTGCACATTGAAAACAGGTGGTACGCATATGGGCTGTTGAGTGATAGTCAACAAGCGCTTCCAAACTCCAGTCTTTGTTGTTTGGGAGAGGAAGTACATAAAGAAAAAAAAATACTGTGGATCAGGAACAGGAAGTTCACACCCGACCTCAACTGTCACCTGGCGACATCACGGACCAGATACAGTAGCAGGTACACAGAGGCAGAGTACAGTAACAAGAGGGAATTCTCCTTCAGACAATCATGATAATGCAACTTAACCCATTTTGGGGCGGGAACCCCTTTTGCTGTTAGCATTATGTTATGCTTTAGCTATTGAAAAATAGCAGATCTACAAGCTCATAGCGCGCCACCGAGTGGCGCGCTACGAGCTTGTAGGTCTGCTATTTTTGAGAAACCGAAGAACGACTGACATAGAAACATAGCTTTTTCAAAAAACTGTCTGGATGTAGAAGACATTTATAGAATCTGATCTCAGGTCAGAATGGGTTAATCTCCGATGCCCACACGTTTGACATATTAATTATATGAATAGAGAAAATAAAAGTAGTAGTATTGTGTGTGTGTGTGTGTGTGTACATACAGTACATTAATACTTCATACAGTTTCTCCTCTCTCCTGTTCCGTGTCACTAATCAAGCGTATACAGTCAATTAATTAGTGTTGTCTTTCGCACTGTGTTTTCTTTTCACCCTGTTCTGATTAACAATGGATGAGTTGGACAGGAATAATTTAATGGCAGCGGGAAAAGGTTCTCATGAATGATTCATTCATTCTGAAGAGATGGAGAGATGTGAGGAATACTGTTATACTGTACTATAACATACTGTAATACTGAAGAGATGGAGAGATGTGAGGAATACTGTTATACTGTAATATATAACATACTGTAATACTGAAGAGATGGAGAGATGTGAGGAATACTGTTATACTGTAATTTATAACATACTGTAATACTGAAGAGATGGAGAGATGTGAGGAAACATGGAGCGATATACAGTATACACACTCCATAGGAACTTGGATACAGTAGAGTACTCCCTAGGAGCTAGGATACAGTAATAATAATAATAATAATAATGAATTGCATTTTTATAGCGCTTTTCCAAGTGCTCAAAGCGCTTTACAACGGTTCATTAATTCATACATTGGGAGGTGAAGCGGCGAACAGTCGACATTCACACACCAACGTTGGCGAGCTCACACCGACCGACTCATTGGAGGCGATGTGGGGTTCAGTGTCTTTGCCCAAGGACACTTCAATGTGGGGTTCAGTGTCTTGCCCAAGGACACTTCAATGTGGGGTTCAGTGTCTTGCCCAAGGACACTTCAATGTAGGGTTCAGTGTCTTTCCCAAGGACACTTCAATGTAGGGTTCAGTGTCTTTCCCAAGGACACTTCCACATGTGGACAGGAGGAGGAGTTAATGACTATCATTTTGGGGGTCCTTGACATGAAAAGGTTTGAGAACCACTGTTTTTTTTTTTTGTTTTTTTTTTTTGCGGCTTACGCCTTTTATTGATTTTTTAAGGGACAGATAGTAGGCTGACAGGAAACGGGAGAGAGATGGGGGGATGATATGCGGTAAAGGCCGTGTCGGGTTCGGGAGTCGAACCCGCGGCACACCGCGACTGGATCACCAGTCCGGTGCCCAGACCGTTACGCTACGGCCTGGGCCAAGAACCACTGTTTTAGGTGACGTGCTATATGACCTCTTGACCTTTGAAATCTGACCTTTGTGTTTTGTTGTATGACCTCCTGACATTTGACCTCTTGAACTCTGTGTTCCAGGTGACGTGCTGTATGACCTCTTGACCTCTGTGTGTCCAGTTTGATGTGCTGTATGACCTCTTGACCTCCTGACCTCTTGACCTCTGTGTTCCAGGTGACATGCTGTAAGACCTCTTGACCTCCTGTCCTCTTGACCTCTGTGTTCCAGGTGACGTGCTGTATGAGCTTCTGACCTTTGACCTCCTGACCTCTTGACCTCTCTGTCTCCAGGTGACGTGTTGTATGAACTCCTGACCTTTGACCTCCTGACCTTTCTGTTTCCAGGTGACGTGCTGTATGAGCTCCTGACCTTTGACCTCTTGGTCTCCAGGTGACGTGCTGTATGAGCTCCTGACCTCTTGAACCTCTTTTCTCCAGGTGACGTGCTGTACGAGCTCCTTCAGTACATTCTGAAGCAGAGGAAATCCAACATGGCCGCCTACCCGTCGGCGTACTTCCCGGGCAACTCCTTCCACTCGCTGCCACCAGAGGGCGCCCTTCAGCACCACAAGCTGGAAGGTGAGCTCTAACATGAATCACAAAGACGTGAGATCTGGTCGTTTGTAATTGAACACATTCAATTTAATGTCCACTGATTTAGTGACGGCAATTAAAAAAAATAACGATGATGTCACTGGTGGACTGGTTTCTGAACCGCCCGCAGCCCTCCTAC
>NC_139714.1:27944794-27949452 GCF_964188405.1 Protomyctophum parallelum | reverse complement strand
CTGTGTGTGTGTGACTCTCTCTCTCTCTCTCTGTGTGTGTGTGTGACAGTGAGTCTCTCTCTCTCTCTCTGTGTGTGTTGTGACAGTGACTCTCTGTGTGTGACAGTGACTCTGTGGTGTGTGTGTGTGTGTGTGTGTGTGGTGTGTGTGTGTGTGACAGTCTCTCTCTCTCTCTCTCTCTCTCTCTCTCTCTCTCTCTCTGACAGTGACATGCTGTGCGAGCCGCCGCCAAAGATAACAGCTGTCCCACTCCGAGAGGAAGTGTTTGAGGGCCGACGATAAGTGTGACGCGAATAAATGACAAGTTGTGTGTGTGTGTGTGTGTGTGTGTGTGAGTGTGTGTGTTGTGGCTGTGTGCGTGCGTGTGCCAGTATATACTCTGTCTTGTGATTGGCTCAGTGGTGTAAACTTTAACGACGTACATTCAACTGCCAATACTTTAACTTCTACTACATCTCAGATACAAAACACACACCAACCACTCCAGCCATTTGAAATATCAGATCTACAATGTGTCGCAATGCAATGCATTGTGTGCAGGTTGGTGCCTTGCATGGTTTCCTCCTCCACCATCGGTGTGTGAATGTGTGTGAATGGGTGAATGTAATGCACAGTCTATGTAAAGGTGTGTGGCATGTATGTGTGTGAATGGGTGAATGTAATGCACAGTCTATGTAAAGGTGTGTGAATGTGTGTGTGTGTGTGTGTGTGTGTGTGTGTGTGTGTGTGTGTGTGAATGGGTGAATGTAATGCACAGTCTATGTAAAGGTGGTGTGAATGGGTGAATGTAATGCACAGTCTATGTAAAGGTGTATTAAATGGGTGAATGTTAATGCACAATCTATGTAAAGGGTGTGTGAATGGGTGAATGTAATGCACAATCTATGTAAAGGTGTGGTGAATGTGAATGTAATGCACAATCTATGTAAAGGTGTGTGAATGTAATGCACAATCCATCTAAAGGTGTGTGAATGTAATGCACAATCTATGTAAAGCAACTTGGATAAAAGCGATTATCGTAAATTCAGTATTCAGTAATTCAAGTACTGCATATTCGCACGCATGCATATTTGCACACGCGCGCGCACACACACACACACACACACACACACACACACACACACACACACACACACACACACACACACACACACACACACACACACACACACACACACACACACACACACACACACACACACACACACACACACACACACACACACACCACACACAGTACCTCTGCTGTGTGTCATTGTGACAAGTGAATTCCCCCCGGGGATCAATAAAGGTTTTTTATCTCATATCATCTTATCTTATCTTACTATAAACAAGCTGGTGTCTTCTCCTGCTGTACTGTTTTGTCTTCCTTGTACAATTAACCCTTAATAATCACATCCCTGACAACTCCTATTCCTTTATTACTCTCTCTCTCTCTCTCTCTCCCTCCCCCTCCCTCTCTCTCTCTCCCCCCTCCCCTCCCTCTCTCTGTCTATCCCTCTCTCTCTCTCCCTCCCCCCTCCCTCCCTCTCTCTCTCCCCCCTCCCCCTACCCCCCCTCCCTCCCTCCCTCCCCTCCCTTCCTCCTCAGCTCCATTCCAGTAATGCCTGGTCTGTCTTTCTGCTTTTATCCTTCACTTCCTCAATATCCTCTCTTTACTGCCCGCTGCCTCCCTTCCTTCCTCTCTGCACCCCCCCCCCCCCCCCACCCCCTCTCTTTCCTTCCTTCCTTCCTTCCCTCCCCCCCTCCCTCCCTCCCCTCCCCCCTCCCATCTTGAACTGACGCCTGTTAACAGACACACTTTTAACTCATGGAGACCTGACACCGGATTCTACCAAATCTATAAATCTTGACAGTTTTCTGAAAAAAACCCATGTTTCTATATCAGTGGTTCTCAAGCTATTTCATGACACGGACCCCCAAACATTCTAATGTAATTGCAGACTCCCATCTGAAAATATGTTGTTCCAGGGACCCCCCCAGAAGCAAAGATTTCAGTTAAAAACGTCTGCTGTGAAAGCATTTATTTTTCTGGTTACAGTTACACTACAGTTTTCACTACATGGTGTTTGTGATATGAAATCTAAGCTCCCCCTAATCACAGTAAACATCATGTCTTCAGTCAATTCCAAGTTACTGTAGTATATAGTCACTTCAGTTGTCTGGAGTAGATTGTGATGAAATCCTATGTATTGAATCGAGAATCATTTTGATTAGAGATAGTTTTAAATCTGTAAAAATAAAAACACTTTTGAATTTTCAAAAAGTCTTTTTGAATCGATTCTGAATTCAAACGTGACCCCAAGAATCGGAAATCGAATCGTGACCCCAATAATCGGAAATCGAGTCGAATCGTGACCCCAAGAATCGGAAATCGAATCGAATCGTGACCCCAAGAATCGGAAATTGAATCGTGACCCCAATAATCGGAATTGAATCGTGACCCCAAGAATCGGAATTGAATCGTGACCCCAAGAATCGGAATTGAATCGTGACCCCAAGAATCGGAATCGAATCATGACCCCAAGAATCGGAATCTAATCGTGACCCCAAGAATCGGAATCGAATCGTGACCCCAAGAATCGGGAATCGAATCGTGACCACAAGAATCGGAATTGAATCGTGACCCCAAGAATCGGAATCGAATCATGACCCCAAGAATCGGAATCTAATCGTGACCCCAAGAATCGGAATCGAATCGTGACCCCAAGAATCGGAATCGAATCGTGACCCCAAGAATCGGAATTGAATCGTGACCCCAAGAATCGAATCGAATCGTGACCCCAATAATCGAAATTGAATCGTGACCACCAAGAATCGGATCGAATCGTGACCCAAGAATCGGAATCGAATCATGACCCAAGAATCGGAATCGAATCGTGACCCCAAGAATCGGAATCGAATGGTAATCGTGGGACAGCCAAAGACCGACAGCCCTACTGGCCCTGTTACAGTATATTGATGTGTTTGTTTCGGTCCTCCAGGGCTCCAGCCCGTGTTCTGGTCCAGTATATTCATTGGGTGTGTTTGTTTCTTGTCTCCAGGGCTCCAGCCCGTGTTCTGGTCCAGGGAGGACGTGGCCCAGTGGCTCCGCTGGGCGGAGAGGGAGTTCGCCCTGCGGCCCATCGCCTCGGCGTCCTTCCAGATGAACGGCAAGGCCCTGCTGCTGCTCACCAAGGAGGACTTCAGATACCGCTCACCTCACTCTGGTACGTTGTCTCTCTACCGCTCTCTCTCTCTCTCTCTCTCTGCTGCTGCTCACCAAGGAGGACTTCAGATACCGCTCACCTCACTCTGGTACGTTGTCTCTCTACCGCTCTCTCTCTCTCTCTGCTGCTGCTCACCAAGGAGGACTTCAGATACCGCTCACCTCACTCTGGTACGTTGTCTCTCTACCACTCTCTCTCTCTCTCTCTCTCTCTGCTGCTGCTCACCAAGGAGGACTTTAGATACCGCTCACCCCACTCTGGTACGGTGTCTCTCTACCTCTCTCTCTCTCTCTGCTGCTGACCAAGGAGGACTTTAGATACCGCTCACACCCACTCTGGTACGTTGTCTCTCTACCTCTCTCTCTCTCTCTCTCTGCTGCTGACCAAGGAGGACTTCAGATACCACTCCCCCCACTCTGAAGGGTGTCTCTCTACCGCTCTCTCTCTCTGGTATACCTCTCTCTATGACTCTCTACCGCTCTCCCTCTCTCTCTCTGCTGACCTCTCTCTCTCTCTCTCTCTCTCACATAAACATAAAATTCCTTGTGTCAGATTTTGGAAGCGCTTGTTATCAGTGAAGCAACCTCCTGCTGCCTCCTGCAATATGTGCACATTGAAAACAGGTGGTACGCATATGGCTGTTGAGTGATAGTCAACAAGCGCTTCAAACTCCAGTCTTTGTTGTTTGGGAGAGGAAGTACATAAAGAAAAGAAAATACTGTGGATCAGGAACAGGAAGTTCACACCCGACCTCAACTGTCACCTGGCGACATCACGGACCAGATACAGTAGCAGGTACACAGAGGCAGAGTACAGTAACAAGAGGGAATTCTCCTTCAGACAATCATGATAAAGCAACTTAAACCATTTTGGGGCGGGAACCCCTTTGCTGTTAGCATTATGTTATGCTTTAGCTATTGAAAAATAGCAGATCTACAAGCTCATAGCGCGCCACCCGAGTTTGTAGGTCTGCTATTTTTGAGAAACCGAAGAACGACTGACATAGAACATAGCTTTTTCAGAAAACTGTCTGGATGTAGAAGACATTTATAGAATCTGATCTCAGGTCAGAATGGGTTAATCTCCGATGCCCACACGTTTGACATATTAATTATATGAATAGAGAAAATAAAAGTAGTAGTATTGTGTGTGTGTGTGTGTGTGTACATACAGTACATTAATACTTCATACAGTTTCTCCTCTCTCTGTTCCGTGTCACTAATCAAGCGTATATACAGTCAATTAATTAGTGTTGTCTTTCGCACTGTGTTTTCTTTTCACCCTGTTCTGATTAACAATGGATGAGTTGGACAGGAATATTTAATGGCAGCGGGAAAAGGTTCTCATGAATGATTCATGGAATCCTGTTGGAGCTGAAGAGATGTGAGGAATACTGTTATACTGTAATATATAACATACTGTAATACTGAAGAGATGGAGAGATGTGAG
>NC_139714.1:27909794-27939794 GCF_964188405.1 Protomyctophum parallelum | reverse complement strand
CCACACTTGCAACTTTCCAGAATTGCATCTTTCTAGTTATTATTATTATTACTTGGTGTTGTAGCCAATTAGATGATTTTATACTGTGGTGAATTTGTTGTGAAGTTGCTATGACAACCTGGGCATAGGCGGGTTCAGCCAATCACAGGTACAGCCTACTTGTATGTGTCACAGGTGCACGGCAGCAGGGAATTTGGGCAAACGCCACAGGGAAGCCACACAGTTTTTCAACCGTGCGTGTTGTTGTGTTTGTTTTTCAGTTGATATGAGTTAATTTGTTTATTTTGCAGCACCCAGTTTATTGTTCATTTACAGTACATTTCAAGTACCCGGTTTCTGTTATGACATCCTGCAATCAAAATAAAACCCTAAATGCACTTAAATGCACTTAACAAGATCTGATTTACTGTCAACACCACCACGCGTTGGAAAGAGCTTCATTCACACCATATCCCTCACTGGCATCCTTTTGTTGGAAAAGTTGCCTTTACACTTGGTAAAAATCTCCCCCCGTGTGTGTCTCGTTGTCTCCTCAGAAACGGTACGGCGGGCTCCGCCCCCCCGGGGGGGCAGCGGGGGCGGGGGGGGCTCCACAGACTCTCTCCACGCGCAGCTTCCGCCCACCATCGAGCTGCGACACCGCTCCCGCTCCCCCCACCCCCACCCGGCCGCCGCCCGCCGCTCCCCCTCGGACCCCCACCACCACCCCCACGACAGCAACCACCACAACCACCACCACCACCTCCTCCTGTCTGACGACGGCTACCCTCTGTCGGTGTCGCCGCCGCCGGGCGCCCCCAACGGCCGCTGCACCACGCCCAGGGAGGGCGTGGAACCCCCGCCCAGCCCCCTGGGGGGTGGAGGGGGAGGGGGGCAGGGGGGCGGCGAGGCCGTGCCGCCCCCCCGCGTCATCCAGCTCATGCCCAGCGCCATCATGCACCCGCTGCTGCTGAGCCCGGGCCGCGGGGCAGGGGGAGGGGGGGGAGGGGCCCCCCCCGGGGACCTTGGGGTGGGGGGGGGGCAGCGCCGAGGGGGTGGGGCCGGGGGGGCCCCTTCTCAGGTACCGCTGGTGGAGAACGGGGGGAAGGGGGGTGGGCACCACCACCACCACGCACAACAACAACACCACCACCACCAGATGGCGCTGGTCCACCAGGAGGACGCCATGTACAGGAACCACGTCATCATGCCCGTCTCGCCCCCGGAGGAGGCCATGCCCATCGGACGCATAGCAGGTACATTAAGTAATGCAGATGTTTAACAATAGTTTAACTCTTGAGAAGTGTAAAATTAAACCAAATGAACACTTAAAGGTATATTCAGTGATATTCACTCAAAAAACCTTAGGTTTCGTTTTTAGCTGGGACCTAAGCCTTTCATCCAATCAGGATAGAGAGCCAAAAACGAAACCTACGGTTTTTTGACCCCCAGGGGTTAACTGGGGACAGGGAGGAACTCCTTATATGGTCAGCACACTCTATAGTAGAGAGGATTATCACAACAAAACAAAAAAATAAGTGATATTTGAATTAAGTGAAATCACTGAATATACCTTTAACAGGTCCATTTGGTGTCATTTGACACTCTCAAGAGTCAAAGGTCTCTAAGGGCCGATACATAGTCCTATTTCAGAGCCGAATAAAAGTCGGTTCAGCTCTGTAGAGCCTACAATGTGACGTCATTTGGCTCTGTAGAGCCTACAATGTGACGTCATTTGGCTCTGTAGAGCCTACAATGTGACGTAATTTGGCTCTGTAGAGCCTACAATGTGACGTCATTTGGCTCTGTAGAGCCTACAATGTGACGTCATTTGGCTCTGTAGAGCCTACAATGTGACGTCATTTGGCTCTGTAGAGCCTACAATGTGACGTCATTTGGCTCTGTAGAGCCTACAATGTGACGTTATTTGGCTCTGTAGAGCCTACAATGTGACGTCATTTGGCTCTGTAGAGCCTACAATGTGACGTCATTTGGCTCTGTAGAGCCTACAATGTGACGTCATTTGGCTCTGTAGAGCCTACAATGTGACATCATTTGGCTCTGTAGAGCCTACAATGTGACGTCATTTGGCTCTGTAGAGCCTACAATGTGACGTCATTTGACTCTGTAGAGCTTACAATATGACGTCATTTGGCTCTGTAGAGCCTACAATGTGACGTCATTTGAGGTTGGGTACCGTCCTAAAGTCGGCTCTTCGGTGCTACTGAAAATTTCTGACGAGCCGAAATCATTTCGGCACTACAGCGTCGAAACAGCGGTAAAATAGGAGTATGAATCGGCCCTTAGGGTCCATCATTTGGGTTCCATCAAGGACCACTGGTGGTCCCCAGACTGCCCTCCATTCCTGAAACAGTCACTGATACTATATACTGTACATCCCCATGCCTACTTAGAAATACTCAACATCCCTACTTTACTATTCCCAGAAGAATATTCTCTGAATCCGGACGCAGGTCATTCCATTACAAAGCTCCATTTGACTGGAACAACCTTCCCCTTTCTCTCAGATCTGTGACCTCTCCCGGCCGCTTCAGGACTTCCCTGTATTCACACGTCAAAACAACCTGTTCAACCTGTTCATGCTACCAACACTGCCCGTACTGCTGTTTACTTCTGACCCCTGTTTCAAGTTACTGTACTGTACTGTAATATGCTTGTCTAGAGGGAGTGGGTGGGAGAGGATGAGCAAGCTAACTGTACCTGTACATGTCTGTATTGTCTATTGTGCACTGTACTGTGTAATTTCCCTGTGTACGGGACCCCCTCTAACATGAGATGCTGCATCTCAAGGGGCTGTAAATAATTACAGTAATTATTATTATCCTCTCAATACAATTCTGACCTCATGCGTTGCAGACTGCAGGCTGCTGTGGGACTACGTCTACCAGCTGCTGTCAGACTGTCGGTACGAGAACTACATCCGCTGGGAGGACCCCGAGACCAAAGTGTTCCGAATCATGGACCCCAACGGCCTGGCGCGCCTCTGGGGCAACCACAAGGTAACTACCACCCTCTGGGGCAACCACAAGGTAACTACCACCCTCTGAGGCAACCACAAGGTAACTACCACCCTCTGGGGCAACCACAAGGTAACTACCACCCTCTGGGGCAACCACAAGGTAAATACCACCCTCTGGGGCAAACACAAGGTACCCGACAGCCTGGCAAGGCTTTTATTTCGTTGGCATTCGGCTAGCACTGTAATTGAGTTAGAGTTTTAGAGTTTTATTAGGATCCCCATTAGCTGGTGCGTAGCAGCTAATCTTCCTGGGGTCCACGCAGAACATAAACACATGACATTCGCCATGAATGACATTACAGGAAAAACTTGCTCCCCCTGCTGTTTCATTTTTAATTAAATTCATTTTTAGCTTGAGATGAAGTTGCTGTGTCGTTTATTTCTTTGACGACGCCCCTCGTTGCTCCTCCTATTGGTTTATTTATTTGACGACGCCCCTCGTTGCTCCTCCTATTACAGAACAGAACCAACATGACGTACGAGAAGATGTCGCGAGCACTGAGACACTACTACAAGCTGAACATTATCAGGAAGGAGCCGGGCCAGAGACTACTGTTCAGGTACTATCACTAATACTACTATTATTACTACTAATATTACTAGTACTATCACTAGTACTACTACAATAACACTACTACTACTACAAGCTGAACATTATCAGGAAGGAGCCGGGCCAGAGACTACTGTTCAGGTACTATCACTAATACTATCACTAGTACTATCACTAATACTATCACTAATAATATCACTAATAATATCACTAATACTATCACTAATACTACCACTAGTACTATCACTAGTATCAGTGTTTTACCCGAACGCGTTCAAAGAACGATCGTTCACGAACGCGTTCATATTTTGGGTGAACGTGAACTGAACGTACTGTATTTCTGCCTGATGAACGTCATTGTGAACGCGTTCATTTCTGGCGTGTGTGAACGTCACTTTCTCACGTTCAACTTCGTTCAAGAGTGAGTGTTTCCATAGAACCTTCCAGGCGAACCCACTGCTAAAAAACACACCCTAAACAGGCCTTAATATCTAGCGGAAACCCCACCAATAAGCCCTTATTATCCGACACAAAGTAACTAATCTTTCTCAGCCATAGTACAATTTCACTGGAGTGACAGCAGACCCAAACACTGATGAAACATAATGTGCCACGAAAAATTGCTTCCAATAGCTTGTTATTTTTGCGATATGTGTCCACATCACAAAATACATCTCCCTCCGGCTCCCACAGTGTGCCCATAAAAGTGTGCCGTGAAATGTCCCTTTATGGAATGAAATTCCATTCCAACGCAGCGTAAACCTAAATCAAATTGAATTCAAAAGACTATGACACAATCAAAAACCTTTGCTGTCCAAATCAACGACTGATGGAGTTGTATTTGTGGTTGCCAGGTTCATGAAAACCCCCGATGAGATCATGAACGGACAGACGGACAGGCTGGAGAATCTGGAGTCCGACACAGACGAGCAGATCTACACCAAGGATCAGATCTACATCAAGGAGGAATGCTGAGGCGGCGCAGCGGCCCGTCCGCCTAGTGGCGAGTACCGGTATCACCACACCGGTTTTACGGTAAAGTGGCCACGCCCCCCCCCCCCCCCCCCCCCTGGCTTAGGACACGCCCCCTTTGGCTTAGGACGCAGTAGCACTCATGAGAAATAACATCAATCTTTTAAACACTGGTATTTACATTTTCCACACTGTAGCCTTAAAAGTATAAATGTGTCAGCAACTATTAGTACAAATATCGGAGACTACTTTTATATTTTAATTTCGCTACATATAATCACCACGTACACTGTACCAAGGTATAGATGTCGGCAGTTTCTGATGATTTTGGTATATTATGTCCAAGTTTAAAGGGCAACTTCACCCCTTTTGCAACCAGAGCTTATTTTAATGATGTTTAGGACACAATGTGTGTAATATGGTTTTTATAATAATTCCTGGACTACAAAGTCACACCTCCACCCCCCCCCCTCTCCACAAGGAGGGGAAGTGCACTAAAGCAAGCATTATGGGCATTGTAGGAATTCAGCGATCCCAGTCAAACCCTCTAGTCAAACACACATGTTTCATTATGTTTCTGGCCATAGGGTGGAGATTAAATTGTGCTACTACAAATACCATTAACATCGAGTGACTGCAGTTTCTTCCAGCAGTGAAATGTCCCTTTAAGTGTAGCAACATTTAAATAACAAAGAATTGTTTTAAAGTTTGATGTTATTTCTCATGAGTGTCCGAAGCCACGGGGGGGGGGGGGCATCGTGACCATTTTACTCTAATCCGCGGTCAATCAATCGGTACTCGCGTCCACTGTAGCCTGGACTACAGACACTGTAGCCTGGACTACACACTGTGGCCTGAACTACAGACACTGTAGCCTGGACTACTAGCCTGGGTTCCAGCCTGGATCGCTGCGCTCCGTGATTCTGAATTGTCACGTCGCTACTCAGCCTTTCAGACGTGAAGCGATAAAACGCACCTATAGTTCATTTTCAATGAAACCTGTGTTTTTTGCGGAGCACTTGGTGGAGCAGTTGTGACAACACAAGCGTATTTACGTGAGCGCGGTCACGTGATTTTTTTTGCGAGCGTGCTCGTTACGTGCACACGCCCCCCGCGACTCACTAGACCTGGATTCTGTTTAGCTTCTTTTTTTTTTACGCTTGCGTTGTCGCGCCCCTCTTGAGCAGACCTGTCGTTGATCCAGGCAACAAGGCCTGCGTCCATCGCCTCCCGTTTGAAAGCCCCTTGAGGCTGCTTGACTCGCATTTCATAACGTCACCCGTTACGTAGCCGCGTTGTTGCCGATACGTCATCAGCCAGCGCCACTCTGTCCACGCTTCTCACTGTTGACAAAAATAGCGTCATTCGAGACTTAAAAACCTACGGTAAAAAGTAAACAATTCAGTATAGTCCGCTATCAGATTCAGTAGTACAAAGAAATGACGGCTGTGTGGGGTGAGTTTAGTGAACGATAAGGGGACGTCGCAGGACAACAGCAGTAGCTGTGTGGGGTGAGTTTAGTGAACGATAAGGGGACGTCGCAGGACAACAGCAGTAGCTGTGTGGGGTGAGTTTAGTGAACGATAAGGGGACCTTGCAGCAGGACAACAGCAGTAGCTGTGTGGGGTGAGTTTAGTGAACGATAAGGGGACCTTGCAGCAGGACAACAGCAGTAGCTGTGCAGTGCGCATTGATACGTCAAACTGGTGTTTTTCCTCAACCCGCACCACAGACCAATCAGAAGCCACGGTTCCATTTCCAACATTCATATGTCCCGCCCAGACCTGTGGAGAATAGGAGACTTTCCAGACTGAGTAGCGCAGTCAGTGACATTTTCAGATCCGCAGAACGCCAGCAAATCAGGCTGTAACCCAGGCTAGTGTTGTCCTATCGGAACGCAGCGAATCAGTTCTGGAACCCAGGCTACTAAACTACAGCCAATGAACACCTTTCACAAGCAGCTTGAACAACCAACCGTTCTTCTTAACCCTGGAGCGAAACGGACTGTCGGTTCTGTCAGCCAATCCAAACGCAGACTGAATGGTCTCTATGGGACCTCTCTCTCTCTCTCTCTCCAGACTGCCTTTAAGACTGTACTATGATTGTTTGGTTTGTTTTGTTTTCCTGCCAAATGGTGTAAATTGTTCTTTCCTGTTGGAATGAGATGAACAGAGGTATGTCTTTTACAGGGTGTTTGCGACACATTACTATTATTTTTTTATTTTTCCTCTTTTTTTTTTTTTTTAATGAATGAACTGCAAAAAGAAAAATCAATCGTTTTTTTTGTGCTTTTTGACACTTTTTCTTTCACCTGCCTGACATGCATCTATTATATATCTTTTGGAATTTTGCTATTTGTGAAATAAGGGGAGAGGGAAATAAATGTGGCTGGAGCGTTTTCACCACAGGAAGAATAAATCTTTTTGATCAACACCGTGTGACTGTTAGCTGTGTTCAATTTGAGGTCAGGGGTCATCGATAGGATTATGTCCGCGGGCTAAGACTTGGTCTGGAAAATGGTGCATTTATACAGCGCTTATCCAAAGCGTAGAATGTGCATTACATGCACGCACGCACACACGCACACACACGCACGCACACCTTTACATAGATTGTGCGTTACATTCACCCATTCACAAACAAACATTCACACAACGATGGTGGAGGAAACCATGCAAGGCACCAACCAGCACACAGGAACAATTAGGGGTTCAGTGTCTTGCTCAAGGACACTTCGACACAGACTCTGGGGGAGCCCACAGGGATACCGCTGATCCACTGCCGCCCCCTTTTGGTCCGTGGCAAATATTAGATGATCTGTTTTACACATCATTATAATGTTCTTATTTTGATCATTTTGGGCAGGAACCCCTTTTGCTGTTTTAAGCATTATGTTATACTTGAGCTATTGAAAAAAATCAGATCTACAAGCAAGTGCCGCGCTATACGAGCTTGTAGATCTGCTAATTTTGAAAAATCGTGAAAATGTGGAGCAAATCTTTGAATATATATTCTTTCAGAGCGAACGTTTTTAACTCAAATCTTTGCTTCTGGGGGGGTCCCTGGAACAACTTATTTTCAGATGGGGATCAGCGGCCAAATACAGGTGATTTTTGTATATGTATGACACTGATTTAAGTCCACCAAAACAAAGTGCACAAACAAGTCCAAATAGTACTAGTGGTTCTCAAATGTTTCATTAGGAGTTAACAAGGACATACCCTTAACTCTGAGAGTGAACAAATGCAACCAAATGGACCCTTAGGGCCGATTCATTCATACTACATTTTAGAGGCGAATAAAAGTCGGTTCAGCTCTGTAGAGCCTACAGTGTGACGTCATTTGAGGTTCGTGCTTAAGTCGGCTCTTCGGTGCTACTGAAAATTTCTGACGAGCCGAAATCATTTCGGCACCGAAACAGCTGTAAAATAGGAGTATAATCGGTTCCATTTGTACATTATCAGAGTTACAGACCTGTTATGGTCATTCTGGGATCTCTCTGTATGTATGTTTCGGATATTATTGACAAAAATGTCAACAAGTCTGACCCCTGATTAGGCCATATACAGTACATTAAATAATTAGTTGCTAAAGATAAGTTATATGATTATTTTTTTGTCATAAGTTATTTCCAAAGTTATAAAATGTGATGTCATAAGTTATTTCCAAAGTTATAAAATGTGATGCCACCTGAAATCCTCCATGCTCGCTGATGTTACTGATCATACTGGGACTATCCACTAGATGGCAGCAGTGGTCAACCTTTGGTCTTAACCAGCTGACACTGTGTAGCCTGTGTAGCCTTGGGCAGCATTAATTAAACCATCATTAATTAAAGTAACATACAACAACAATACGGCACCATCTAAGCCTCAGTCTATAACCCATTTAGGCCTGACATCAAAATAAATAAAAAGTATTCTGAAAGAATATAGCCTATATTCAAAGATTTGTGCCACATTTTCACGATTAAAAAGAAATAGCAGACCTACACAGCAAGCTCGTAGCTGCTATTTTTCAATAGCTAAAGTATAACATAATGCTTAGTTAAAACACCAAAACGGGTTCCCATCCAGAATGGGCTAATGTGTCTATTGAGGTTCAGTTATCTGATGTGATCCACTCTGATGTGATCCACTTGGTGCTTCAAATGACTGCGCATTTTGGATTTATTTTATAGCCAGAACAACCCATTTCACAGAGACTTGTTAAGTGCCAACGAATCTAGACCAATTCTTCCACACTACGAGAAGCCATTTGGTAATTTATTTATCAGGGCAGACATTAGTATGTCTGTATATATGAGGTGTTTGTACTTTACTGGAGTATTTGGAGGAGAGCGGGGGAGAGGAGAGGAGAGGAGAGGATAGGAGAGGAGAGGGGAGGGGAGGGGAGGGGAGGGGAGGGGAGGGGAGGGGAGAGGAGAGGAGAGGAGAGGAGAGGAGAGGAGAGGAGAGGAGAGGAGAGGAGAGGAGAGGAGAGGAGAGGAGAGGAGAGGGGGGAGGACTCTCTCTCCAGACGAGTTGCAGCTCAGTGCGTTGCAGCTGACACACTGTGACAGAAGGCAGCGCTGAACAGACTGGAGGAGAGATGATTCCTCCATGTGTGAGTCTGTCGTATGAAGACAGCAGCGCCGTTCTGACAGACTGACTGACTGACTGACTGAGTCCTGCTGCATCTGGACCGGTACCGTTGGACCTGGACTGGACCGGTTATACCGTCGGACCGGAGCGCAGCACACCGGGCAGGACAGATTTTGGATATAGACGCTGAGCTGCGCGTCCTAACTTGTGCCAGATAAACACATGTCCAAGATCTGCTTCAACAACAAACCCCCAACTAAACTCAAGCTTCTGAAAAAAGCCACATTAATTTCCTTTTTTTGGGGAGAGAGAGACATTATTGTTTAATATTGGATATCCGTTTTTGATAAAGCTATTAGGGATCTAAAGGCGCAAATGTCTCCAGAAAACAAGATTCTAGTGCTGCACACATCTGGATTTTAGCAGTTGGCCCCCGCAGATGGTTTAGAGGGAGAGCCCGGGACCCCCCCTCTGGGAGGGCGTGAGGTGAAGGGAGAACCCGGGACCCCCCTCTGGGAGGGCGTGAGGTGAAGGGAGAACCCGGGACCCCCCTCTGGGAGGGCGTGAGGTGAAGGGAGAACCCGGGACCCCCCTCTAGGAAGGCGTGAGGTGTGGTGAAGAGGATCAGGACACTTACAGGTAATGTAATTATTCCTGCCCTTTTTGTTCCATTCCTATAATAACTGATGTTAAAATACAGCAGCGTAGACCTGCCCTTTGTGTTCCATTCCTATAATAACTGATGTTAAAATACAGCAGCGTAGACCTGCCCTTTATGTTCCATTCCTATAATAACTGATGTTAAAATACAGCAGCGTAGACCTGCCCTTTATGTTCCATTCCTATAAGACAATAATGCTGCTGCTCTGACTAAAATCTTGTCTAAACACTAATCAGCACAACTGATGCAGAGCTACCAACCTGCACACATTTTGTGTACCAACCACGCAATTCTAGGTGTCTATACGCCTAGAATTGCGTGGTTGGTACACAAAATGTGTGCAGGTTGGTAGCTCTGCCAGTGATGATATTTCATAATGTGATTTATCCGTTCTCAAATCTTCCATTAGCGGATAGGTATGCTGTCATGCTCATTTCAGCACGGCTGGAGAGCCTGTTTCAACCAATTGCTTATTGGTCAGATTAGAAGAACTACCTGCAGTCATGTACATATTTCATTCCGCTTTACTCTTTTTATTCTCCTTTATTTTGGGGCGACTCCTCTTTTAAATCTAACTGTTGCTCCTTTTAGGACTGAGACCAGATTCTTTAAAACCTCGTGTTTCTCTATCGATTGTTATCAAACTATAGCTATTTCATGTCAAGGACCCTTTAAAAGATATATATGTATATATATGTAATTGGCCGCGGACCCCCTTCTCAAAATATGTTGTTCCTATAGGGTTATCCTGTTATTAAAGTTTGTAAAGATTAATTTAGCAGGCTGACAGATTCCCCCTTCCAAGAAAATAATTTAAATAAAATGCTCAACCTACAAAAAAAAAGCGCTTTACTGGATCGTCATTTATCAGATCAATATTTAATCAAGGCTTAAATAATTACTGTGTTAATTAGAGGCTCCGGCATCAATCTACCGTTTGATCAGCGAGTGTTGATTTTTACAGCATATTTTGGTTTTAGTTTTAGTCATGGTCTCTTGGATAGTTTTAATTTAGTTTTTAAAGTCACATTTTAGTCACCTGGAATGTTTTAGTGTTAGTCTACTTTTAGTCAACTAAATATCATAAGATTTTAGTCGACTAAATCTACAGTTGATTTAGTAAACTAAAATGTATACTTTATATTGTAAAAGCAATAATTATTTAACTCAAAGAGTGTACAGGGTCCATTTGGTTCCATTTGTACACTCTTTGAGTTACAGACCCCTGAACTCCCACAAGGACCCCTGGGGGTCCTCGAACCCCAATTTGATTTGATTGGCTGAGTACAGAGTACATGTTGAAGATACAAGTGAGGGCAGAAAAGTGAAGACGCCAAAAGTGATTGGCCCGGAATGACATTTGTGATGATTTGATTGGCTGAGCAGAGCATGCACGGAATTAAATGTGTGATAATGAGTGCCCCTCACTTCACAAGGGTGTGATTTTTTTTCTCTTTTTTTTTTACAGCGTGAGGAAAAACTCCTCTCTCGCCTGTAGATGTTTTTGTGTGATATTAAATTTACATATTGACTCAATTATAACTGTGGCCTTGACCGTAGGACAAGTGTGCACGCATGCGCGCGCGAACACACACACACATGCACACGCGCGCCCGCACGCAGTACAGAAGTTGTCTGATTAGATTTGAAGTCTACGTTTGTGCTCGTGTGACTAAAACATATAATATTTTCTAACTGAATTAACTATATAATGAAACTAGAAAATGAAAACTCAACAATGCAAATGTTGCGCCTACACGCGCACACGAAGGCAATATGTGTTATATGAATAGTTTATTTTCATGGTTATTTAATTATCTAATCATTGATTTGATTCATATGAATCTCATGGGTTGAATGGAGGTTCCCCCTCCCCTTTGTTAACCCATTCTGACCGGGCACCCATTTTGGTGTCGGCATCATGTTATGCTTTAGCTATTTAAAAATAGCAGATCTACAAGCTCATATCGCGTCACCGAGTGGCGCGATACGAGCTTGTAGGTCTGCTATTTTTGAAAAATCGAAGACACTTTTAGAATCTGATCTCAGGTCAGAATGGGTTAATAATGAAACTGTCAGGATGTAATAGACATTTTTAGAATCTGATCTCAGGTCAGAATGGGTGAAATGATGTGTACAGTAGGTGCACATGTTTTAGGTTCATGTTTTAGGTGGTTATTAGAGAAAGTAAAAGATGAGTGTTACATTTTTTTCATTTGCTGCTTTCTTTAGTTTCGATTTTAGCTGTTTTTGACAGGAGGGCGGGGGCATTCGAGCATGCAAAATATGTATTTTTTTATTTTATTTACTATAGTCCTACTATAGACCCCAGGAAAATACATCTGGCCACAAAAGATCACTGAATGTGAAGGGGATGACAAACTGACCTGTTGAGCCATACAATACACTACAGTCTCTCTCTCTCTCATTAGCAGGCAACAGTGCAGCACTCTCTCTCTCTCTCTCTGGCACAACAGCGCCCCTACTGGTACTAATAGTCATACTCATGCTCACAGTCACATGGGTGGGTAGGTGGGTGGGTTAACGTCACATAGGCAGACACGGACATTGCTGTTCCTTGGAGTGGTTGCACCACTCAAAAATACATTGCTATAAAATTGTTTAAGAAAATACTTTACTTTACTTTCTCTAATAACAACCTAAAACATGAACCTTGGTTGAAAACAACTAAAGTTGTCCTTTAAGCTCATGTGACGGAGAAATAAATAATATATTGTCTGGTGAAACTACACTTTCTGATCTCCGTGAGTATTTGTATATCTACAAGAAGAGACGCGAGTTACACATGAGCAACAAAAGACTGCAACACCACCCTGGCCAACAGTGGCCTTATTTGTTTGTTAAGAAAGGCCACGATAATATGTATTTTGCTGGGGACCCCCAATCTGAAAATACAAGATTCACCATGGTGTAGAGGTGCAGTTTTCACTATAGTTTGGGTCGCGGGCCGACATCAGATTTGTCTTTTGGGCTAAAATAGTTTCTGAACCAGTGCTTTAGGGCACTGGTTTTTAACCTTTTTCATATCAAGGACCGTTATTTATTTGGTATTTGAGCCACTGACATTTAGCCTCTCAGACCCAAAACGTTATTTATTTGTATTTGAGCCACTGACATTTAGCCTCTCAGACCCAAAACGTTATTTATTTGTATTTGAGCCACTGACATTTAGCCTCTCAGACACAAAACGTTATTTATTTGTATTTGAGCCACTGACATTTAGCCTCTCAGACCCAAAACGTTATTTATTTGTATTTGAGCCACTGACATTTAGCCTCTCAGACACAAAACGTTATTTATTTGTATTTGAGCCACTGACATTTAGCCTCTCAGACCCAAAACGTTATTTATTTGGTATTTGAGCCACTGACATTTAGCCTCTCAGACACAAAACGTTATTTATTTGTATTTGAGCCACTGACATTTAGCCTCTCAGACCCAAAACGTTATTTATTTGTATTTGAGCCACTGACATTTAGCCTCTCAGACCCAAAACGTTATTTATTTGTATTTGAGCCACTGACATTTAGCCTCTCAGACACAAAACGTTATTTATTTGGTATTTGAGCCACTGACATTTAGCCTCTCAGACACAAAACGTTATTTATTTGGTATTTGAGCCACTGACATTTAGCCTCTCAGACACAAAACGTTATTTATTTGGTATTTGAGCCACTGACATTTAGCCTCTCAGACAAAGAACGAGAGAATATTTTGTTGTCGTTGGATTAGATTTAGTCCACAATTCTTTCCAAATTGAGTGTATAGACAGACGTCTTGCGTAAATTAAGTAATGCAGATGTTTTAACAATAATGTAACTCTTGAGAAGCGTAAAATGAAACCAAATGGACCTAAAAGGTTTCATCTTTACACTCTCAAGAGCTAAAGATCTATACGTGTCCATTTGGTCTATACCTTAACTCTCCATTTATCTGCATGGGGACCACCACAACTGGAACCCCCAGAAGGACCACCTACCTCCCTGAAGGCCTGTCCGAGCAGCACAGCCACGACTGCAGTCACTGCAGATTCACGACTTCATTCTAGAAAGCAGAGAAGATGAGAACAGAACAGTTCAGTTAACTGGCCTCATAATGCAGTTTTATCAGAAAGAGCATCGCATCGCATCTCACTCACTCACACACACACACACACGCACGCACACACACTCACACACGCACAGCACACACACGCCATTCCCAGAGGACTGTGGCAATTTACAGCAAGGGTTCCCAAGGTGGGGTCAGGGGACCCCTAGGGGTCCTTGATGGGAGTTCCAGGGGGTCCCCAGCTAAATGGACCCCTTATGGCTCTGTAACTCTGAGAGTGTACAAATGGGTTCAAATCTTAGAGTATATATGAATAGAGACGGCACCGGATTCCTCCTCCCCTCCACTTGCATTAAGTTGCTCAAAAGCGCATGAGGCGATTTCACGCCTCCTTCCGTGTAGGAACAGAGTGCATTCTGGGATGGATTTGCCTCAAACACATGAACGCGCTGCCGTTGACTATCATTGTGCCGTTTGTGCGCGTTCACATATGAAACATTCGTTCACGTGTCATGGCCCCAATAACATGAATGTGCGCAATGATAGTCAACGGACCAGCGCTGGCTCGAGCTGCAATACCAAATTTGGCCACTATGTCCATTTCGCCTCAGGGTTTCCTCCGGGTGCCGTCTCTATTCATATATACTCTCAGAGTTAAATTAACTTTGATTTTACAATATAAATTCGGGGTCCCAGAGATAGAAATGTGAGGTCCGTAGACTAATGCATGTCAAACTGGGGGGTCCCTGAAATTAAACGGGTTAAATCTTCTCATATGGAGGTCCCTGGCATATCCCTTCAAATGGGGGTCCACAGGCTAATTGGTGCCAATTTGGGGGTTTAGTTTATTTAGGATCCACATTAGCTGTTAGGCAACAGCTATTCTTCCTGGGGTCCTCACACAATAATATATACAAAAAAAATTTAAACATTACAAAGAAAAATACATTACAGCATAACAAATAATGGTTAGTGCATTCACTCTAGATTACATTAACTGGTATATTGACATAAACAGAATTACAATTTCTCTATATGTATAAGAAAATCCTTTAGTCTTTTCTTAAAAAGCCTTTTACCCTTAATCTCTGTGATGCGTACTGGTAGTTCCAGAAAGTCATTGCCATGTAATGTATACATGACTGTATTCTTCATTGAATCAGTTCTTGGCGTAGCCACATGTAAATTGACCCATTGCAACATGTCTGGTAGTGGTATTATGTCTGTGTCTATCACTGGTATAATGAATATCTTTATATAGGCATTTTGTTTTTTTATTTGAACAAATGTTCCTAAAAAAAATCCTAAACAAGTGAACAAGTCCACGAGTGAGGGGAGGACGGAGAAGATTAGCTGGAGAATCGGAGCGGCAGGGGCGGTATTGCAGTCACTGTACCGCACTGTTGTGACAAAAAGAGAGTTGAGCCAGAAGGCAAAGCTCTCTGTCTACTGAGCAATCTACGTTCCTACTCTCACCTATGGTCATGAAGTGTTCCTACTCTCACCTATGGTCATGAAGTGTTCCTACTCTCACCTATGGTTATGAAGTGTTCCTACTCTCACCTATGGTCATGAAGTGTTCCTACTCTCACCTATGGTCATGAAGTGTTCCTACTCTCACCTATGGTTATGAAGTGCTCCTACTCTCACCTATGGTCATGAAGTGCTCCTACTCTCACCTATGGTCATGAAATGTTCCTACTCTCACCTATGGTCATGAAGTGTTCCTACTCTCACCTATGGTCATGAAGTGCTCCTACTCTCACCTATGGTCATGAAGTGCTCCTACTCTCACCTATGGTCATGAAGTGCTCCTACTCTCACCTATGGTCATGAAGTGTTCCTACTCTCACCTATGGTCATGAAGTGTGGGCCATGACCGAAAGAATAAGGTCGCGAATTCAATCGGCCGAAATGAGTTTTCTTCAACGGGTGGCTTAGAGATAGGGTGAGAAGTTCAGTCACACGAGAGAGACTCGGAGTAGAACCGCTGGTCCTCCTGGAAAGGAGCCAGCTTAGGTGGTTTGGGCATCTGGTTAGGGAGGTCCTCGATGCACGTCCCACTGGGAGGAGACCCCGGGGCAGACCAAGGCGCAGTTGGACATCGACTCACTGGCCTTGGAACGCCTCGGAATCCCCCAGGAGGAAGGCACTAATGTTGCTCTGGAGAGGGAAGTCTGGGAGCTCTTTCGTGGAGCTGTTGCCGCCGCGACCCGACTACGGATAAGCGGTTGAAGATGGATGGATAGAAGTGAACAAGTGTGGGAAGTGGGAACCACTGCTTTACACTGCACTGTTACAAGAAGTAAAGTCATGTTCTTTCTTCAGGAGAAGTGAACAGTTTTGTCGAGGTGGGAATTAAAGTGTTTTTTGTTGCCCGCCAGCGATGCTGTGACCCAAACACAAAGCTCCACATTGTTCTGCCGTTTTATTTTTATTTTATTTTAATGCAGGTCAGAGAAAAGATCCAATTCAACTCCAGTTTTATAGCCAGCGAGCGCTGGGGCCTGCTCAGCAGAGCGTGAATGATAAAAGTGGCTTATAGGAATATAAAAACAAGACCCTATACCCGCGCTATACCGGGAGAATATATTTTAGGAGAATTAACCCATTTTGACCTGACGTCGAAATTAAAAAAAATATGTCTTCAAATCATGACAGTTTTCTGAAAAACCCATGGTTCTATGTGTCAGTGATTCTCAAACTATTTCATGTCAAGGACCCCTAGAATTATATGTAATTGGCCGCCGACCACCATCTCAAAATATGTTGTTCCAGGGACCACCCCAGTAGCAAAGATTTGAGTTAAAAATGTTCGCTCTGAAAGAATATATATATTCAAAGATTTGCGCCACATTTTCACGATTTTATAAAAATAGCAGACCTACAATTTCATGGTATGAGCTTGTAGATCTGCTATTTTTCAAAAGCTAAAGTGTAACATAATGCTTGAAACACCAAGAGGGGTTCCCGCCCAAAATGAATTAAGGCCTTTAGGAATCCGGAGGGTTAGATTTTTCTTCTTTGTCATGCATGATTT
Source organism: Protomyctophum parallelum (assembly GCF_964188405.1). Lineage (NCBI taxonomy): Eukaryota > Metazoa > Chordata > Actinopteri > Myctophiformes > Myctophidae > Protomyctophum > Protomyctophum parallelum. Next base: position 27,922,898 of record NC_139714.1, on the reverse strand, counting down.
GTCGGTCGGGGGTCCTAAGAGAGCGAAGCCCACTTCAGTTGGACCACCGGAAACACATCAAAGGCCACCAAGGGAAGGTTTTATTCATAGTCTTTTGAGTAACTATCACAAGATTTTAGTAGACTAAAGGCTCATACATAGTCTGGATTTTCGGTGGTGAGGTGACCACCGCTCCGGTGGTGAGCTGACCACCCGAGCTGAAATAACGTTAAGCGGTGGTGAGTAAAAACAGAGAGAAGGGCTGGGGCGGTGGTTTGCTCGTGCTCGTGACGATGTTGTAGTTCGGTGGTCACCCCAACGAAAATCCAGACGAGCCTTAATTCCTACAGTTGATTTAGTCATCAAAGCCTCTCAGACCCATTGGAGCCATGGAACCACCATTCGATGGCATTTAGCCTCTCAGACCCATTTGAGCCACGGAACCACCGCTTGATGACATTTAGCCTCTCAGACATATTTGAGCCACGGAACCACCGTTTGATGGCATTTAACCTCTCAGACCCATTTGAGCCACGGAACCACCGTTTTATGACATTTAGCCTCTCAGACCAATTTGAGCCACGGAACCACCGTTTGATGGCATTTAGCCTCTCAGACCCATTTGAGCCACGGAACCACCGTTTTATGACATTTAGCCTCTCAGACCCATTTGAGCCACGGAACCACCATTTGATGACATTTAGCCTCTCAGACCCATTTGAGCCACGGAACCACCGTTTGATGACATTTAGCCGTCAAACGGTGGTTCCGTGGCTCCTCAAATGCAGAATAAATAATGTGCCTGGATGTGAAAAGGGTTGATATAAAACCACTATACTGCACTATAGGGCTCTTTAACCCGAGCGAGGCTCTGTAACCCAAAGCCCTGAAAGGCATCCGACCGCGGCCCGCTCTTATCTGGCCGATAAGCTCTTTTAATTGCTTACACACACACACCCTATCGGGCTGGTGTAGCGCTACACCGAGATAAGGCTTACACGGACCTCTGGCATTAGTGACAGGATGAGCAGACCGCAGGAAGAAAAAAGAAACACCAGAGATGTATACGTTGGTTCCCAGGAGACGAGGTCGGGTCAGAGCCATGCGAGCCTTCACTGTCCATTTCACTTCCAGCTCATAGAATGGATTTTCACTTTACTGTATACACTATCATTTTATATACACAATAATACGTTATATTATCGTTGCTGTCTTGGCATAAATCACTGCTATTGAACCTGAATCTTTACGGTCTGTGTGTTGGTATAAGAAAAAAAAAATCACACCTGTGTCTCCATTCATTGTCAATGGGAATTTGTGTATAGGATGAAAATATCCGATTTGCTCGTCCACATATGACGTGAATTCTCCATTCATTGTCAATGGGAGTTTAATGTTTGTGTAGGAGGAAAATCTACAGTAATAGCTGAATATATGAGGGGCTAGCAGTGCACCCTAAAAAGTATTACTAGTCGTTCTACCGGGATTGGGACGGGATTCTTTTCTGTACATCCCTGGAACATGTGACACGTTTAAAACATAAACACCAGTGTGTAATAATAAAATGCCAAATGTTTATTAATGGTCATAAAATACAGTAGAACACGAGTTCACTCAAACACCTCACGAGAACACCTAGTGTTTGAATTCTAAACACCTACTGTATATGACTGACTTTGATTGTAAAAACTAAACACGTTTATGGGTTTAAAAAGTGTTACGGGCGATTAAACATGTTCTTCTGTTTATAATCTAAACACTGTGACTAGTGGGATGGGAGTGAAAGTACACACACACACACACACACACACACACACACACGGGGAGATGACAGCTTGTTTCCGGAGCATCTGGACAGTGTCATTAGAGGAGTTTAGTCGATGTGATTTTCTGCTCATCTCTGCGGGAGTTTGAGAGCTCGTTTACATATGGAGGTACGAGGGAGGGGGAGAGCACAGTCACATCATCTGTGTTCATTTCATCACAAATTATGTGTGCAGTGTTCAGAGTTAAAGGACCACTTCACCACTTTTCAACCAGGTCCTCACTAGTAGTAGATAAAATGGCACGATTTGTTTCTGTCTGTGTCTCATAGGAGGGCTGTTAGGCGGTTCAGAAACCAGTCTGTGTCTCAGACATAGGAGGGCTGTGGGCAGTTCAGAAAGATTTTTTCAGTACGAGAAAGCCTGCAGTTTCTATTAGGATTCCCCATCGATGATGTCACTGGAGGACGGTTTCTGAACTGCCCACAGCCCTCCGATGAGACACAGACCGAGTAGAAACAAATTGTGCCATTGTTTCATGATTATTAGTGAGGACCTATTACATGAAGATAGGTTGAAAAGTCGTGAAGTGGTCCTTTAAAGTTACACTCAGGGTTTCAGGGTTAAAGCCACACTCAGGGTTTCAGGGTTAAAGCCACACTCAGGGTTTCAGGGTTAAAGCCACACTCAGGGTTTCAGGGTTAAAGCCACACTCAGGGTTCCAGGGTTAAAGCCACACTCAGGGTTTCAGGGTTAAAGCCACACTCAGGGTTTCAGGGTTAAAGCCACACTCAGTGTTCAGAGTTAAAGCCACACTCAGGGTTTCAGGGTTAAAGCCACACTCAGGGTTTCAGGGTTAAAGCCACACTCAGGGTTTCAGGGTTAAAGCCACACTCAGGGTTTCAGAGTTAAAGCCTCACTCAGGGTTTCAGGGTTAAAGCCACACTCAGGGTTTCAGGGTTAAAGCCACACTCAGGGTTTCAGGGTTAAAGCCACACTCAGGGTTTCAGGGTTAAAGCCACACTCAGGGTTTCAGGGTTAAAGCCACACTCAGGGTTTCAGGGTTAAAGCCACACTCAGGGTTTCAGGGTTAAAGCCACACTCAGGGTTTCAGGGTTAAAGCCACACTCAGGGTTTCAGGGTTAAAGCCACACTCAGTGTTCAGAGTTAAAGCCACACTCAGGGTTTCAGGGTTAAAGCCACACTCAGGGTTTCAGGGTTAAAGCCACACTCAGGGGTTTCAGGGTTAAAGCCACACTCAGGGTTTCAGGGTTAAAGCCACACTCAGTGTTCAGAGTTAAAGCCACACTCAGGGTTTCAGGGTTAAAGCCACACTCAGGGTTTCAGGGTTAAAGCCACACTCAGGGTTTCAGGGTTAAAGCCACACTCAGGGTTTCAGGGTTAAAGCCACACTCAGGGTTTCAGGGTTAAAGCCACACTCAGGGTTTCAGGGTTAAAGCCACACTCAGGGTTTTCATGGTGTGCACCGCTCTGTGTAATTTGCAGCAGATTTCTGAAGTGTCACATTTCTTTTCCTCACCAGCTTTTATTTTAAGGGCGGAATCAGTTGACACACACATGCTGCCTGGCATCTGCTCTGCACAGCATTCTCTCTCCTTTGGCAATCATCCGTGAGCCGCGTGCACGTGCGTGTGTGTGTGTGTGTGTGTGTGTGTGTGTGTGTACAGTATGTACGTGCGTGTCTTAGTGCGTATGTGCACGGTACTGGGTGTGCTGTGGTGCAGGTGCCGAGGGACCAGGGATGCCTCGAGAGTGAGACACACATTTGGATATTTACCAATATATCACTTCAGTTCACCTCTAGAGGCTAAATCAGTCGTTTTCAACCCTGTTCACATCAAGGTCCATATTATGTACATATATCTGCGCCACGGAACAAACGGCCATTTGATCAACCATTTGGATTAAGCTATAAAGAGGGATATTCTCACCACCTGCCGGATAATAGTTTGTTTATCAGGAATTTATCATAAATAATTATGTGTGCAGAAGGACCCCCCCCCCCCCGCCCCCGGCTGTATGTATTTCTCCAACAGTGAATAAACACTGTACATACAGTGTGCAGATTGTTAACACATTCCGACCGAGACCGGATTTCTACGACAGTTTTGTGAAAACCCTATGTTTATGTGTCAGTGGTGCTCAACCTATTTCATGTCAATCAAGGACCCCCAGGATTCTCTGTATTTGGCTGCGGACCCCCATCTTAAAATATGTTGTTCCAGGGACCTCCCCCCAGAAGCAAAGAGTTTGAGTATATATTCAAAGATTTGCGGCACATTTTCACGATTTTTCAAAAATAGCAGACCTACAAGCTGGGAAAAAAATCTACAAGCTCCGGTGCCGCGCTATGAGCTTGTAGATCTGCCATTTTTCAATAGCTAAAGTATAACATAGTGCTTAAAACACCAAAAGGGGGTTCCTGCCCAGAATGTGTTAATGTGAGAGAGATGTGTAGGAAGGAGGGATTATTATTCTGGGATGTTTAGCCTTGGTTTGTGGCGGCTCTGTGTTTAATGATGCCTCCTGGCTTGTTATGTATGTGGTTCAATCATACATTATTTCAATAATAGCACTGCTGTTATCTTGACATTGCATTGTTCCTTTAATTAAGACAGTGAATGACGTCATCACGTTGAGACCGTGCCTGTAGCCCTGTATGGAAAAGTGCGCTGTTCTGACTAAAACAATGGATATACAGTAAACGTTGTTTGAGTCTTGCTGTTTATGTAAGAGAACAAACATAACAGAACTGTATGTAGGGGTCACTGTCCACTGGTACGGCCATGGGCTGCACGCACGCACGCACAGGACATGGCCGCTATAGGGAACACCATTTTGATAAGATTTTTTTGTCCATAATTCCATGCTTTATATTGATGGTAATTGGTATACCATTAGGAGAGATAACAGGCAAAACGTTGGTCAACATAACAATTATTGGCCCAGGCCTTAGCGTAACGGTCTGGGCACCGGACTGGTAATCCAGTCGCAGTGTGCCGCGGGTTCGACTCCCGGACCCGACACAGCCTTTACTGCATGTCATCCCCCCATCTCTCTCCCGTTTCCTGTCAGCCTACTGTCTGTCCCTTCAAAAATCAATAAAAGGCGTAAGCCGCAAAAAAAAAAATATATAAAAAAAAAAAAACATAACAATTATTCTACATTCTCTAATTGCGTAGACTTCTTGAGAATTAAATAAAAGTAGGTTGAAAAAAACACTGTTCTACAAGTTACAACACCGCGGATTCAAGGCGTTTCTGCCCCATGCATATTATGGGCTGTCATACAGTGCGTGTTCACAGACGCGCGCCCACAAGTTAACTTGGTTCCGCGCTATAGTATGAGCTTGTAGATCTGCTATTTTTCAACAGCCAAAGTTTAAAACAATGTTTGCAAAGTGGTTTAAAAGCCTGTGTTGTTTTCGTCGACTACAACTATGACAAAAAATGGTCGTCGACTACGTTTTTCCACTGACGAAAACGACATGGAAAACTAAATGAAAGCTAAGCTACGATGACTAAAACTAAGACTAAATATAGTGACAATTTTGTCAACAAATAAAAACTAGACTAAAATGTTAGGAAGGGACTATAGTGGACAAGATATCCACTATAAGTCATTTTACACTTGGTTGCATGCTGAAAATAGCGTTCAACACGAAAATACATTTTAGTCGACTAAATCAACTGTAGATTTAGTCGACTAAATCTAGACTAACACTACAACATTCCAGGTGAATAAAATGTATTTAATAAATAAAACTATAAATCTAAATGTGCCGCAAAAAACAACACTGTTAAAAGCTATTGGTGAGGTGACACAGATGTGTTCCAGGTCTTGACGCGTTTAATGCCATTTTGGGCGGGAACCAATTTTGGTGTTAGCATCATGTTATGCATTAGCTATTGAAAAATAGCAGATCTACAAGCTTGTAGGTCTGCTATTTTTTTTTAAATCGAAGAACGACTGACATGGAAACATGGCTTTTTCAGAAAACTGTCAGGATGTAGAAGACGCTGTCAAGGAGAGAGTTTACCAAATGAAGCTGAATCGTGTGACTGACTGTATGCGGTGGAGGGGGGGGGGGGGGGGGGGGTTGAGGAGGAGGAAGGGGGGGTGATTTCTGAGTGATAGTAATGAGCTCTATAGGAGACAGGCGCACCACTTGTTGGAGTCGGCACGGCAACCAATTAGCTGCTGGCAACTGTCGGGAGTTTGGTCGTTGGTGTGTGTGTGTGTGTGGGGGGGGGGGGGTAGAGGGATGCGCCGTGTGTGTGTCCCCCCCCCCCCCCCCGCTGTCTGCTAACGAGGGAGGGAGGGGGCTGCTCCGAGATCAGTAGATTCATAGGAATTAGATATTTTGACATCATCGCACACAACGGCATGCATGCATGCGCGCACACACACACACACACACACACACACACACACACACACACACACACACACACACACACACACACACACACACACACACACACACACACACACACACACACACACACACACACACACACACACACACACACACACACACACACACACACACACACGTTGACTGCATGGAGAATATCTATATCTACAGTGACTGGACAAAAATAAATAAAAGCGCCTGAAGCCGAAACCTGTGAGGGTCCCATCGCAGCCGTCCCACCGTCCCAGGCAGGGACGTGCACACATAGACATCAAAGGGGGCTTCAGCCCCTGCCCTTTAAAACACATTTAGTACAGGAAGTGCCTTCAAAATAAAGGCTATAGAGTGCCAGAGTTGTCTGATCGCTTTTACTTTGAAAGCCATGAAACAGGAAACACTTGCCTAAAAAAGTTGACTTTACAAAGGGACCTCACATCCCTGATCATCTTAATATATTGTTTTACGCTCCAAAAAGCGTTCATATTTTGCGGGAGAGACGGATGAGGAGCAGAAATTAAGCGCCAGCATATCGATCCATTCATCACCACGGAGAGCGCCCTGGATTAGGAGATACGAGTCATTCTTTCCGCCGCGCTAACATGGGAGTCAATGACAAGCTAATAGTTGCACTGAGCGTTAGCATACGGCAAGCGAAAAGCGAAATGCCAAAAAAAAAAAATTGAAAAATTCTGAATATTCTTCTCTCGCCCCGCGTCGCTGGGACGTCGCTAGGACGTCCTCACACGTCAATAGTACTAATATTTCGGGATCCTTATGACGTTCTCAGACGTCCTATGTATATAATCTGTTAACCCGTCTGTAAAACAACTGCCCTCTCCAGACCACGAATGCAGCGTTTACTACATGGTGAAAGAAATGCAAATACCACTCCTCTCATTTCCATGCCATGCAGGAAGGAGAATTGCCTTTTTTTCCCCCGAAGTCTCCTGAACTTGAACGCAGCATTTTGCGTTGAACAAATTTGTTTATAAATCCATGTCGTTGCACCTGCATTCTCCACTAGCTGAAGAGTGCTGGGGTTGCGCCCCGAAAATAGCTGATCTACAAGCGCTCAACGTGTCGCAGCGTGACGCGTTGAGAGCTTGTAGATCAGCTATTTCACAGGATTTCAGCCCCTATGCCTCTCTAACACCCTGATATACCCTGAGGGGCAGGTATCACGTCAGTCCACAGGCCGAGGAGGAGACGGACGCAGCCACGCCCCCAAAGTACTGTTGGCACAAATCACAGAGTCACGCCATTCGTTACCGTTCCCCCTGCTGCCCTGCCCCACGTTACCCACCCACCGTTCCCCCTGCCCTGCCCCTGCACCACCCGACCGTCTGCATCCATTCCTCCACCATTTAATGCAATATTCCGATGACATGTTTTTTCTTTTTCTCATAATCTCGGATATAAATAGCGCCACACGTCCTGAATGTTGAGCAGCCGGCGGTGAGGCATTCATTCCCTGAAATGAGGAATTTCATATTTTAGCATTCATTGTCACATATTTTATTATTTCTCTCCGACAGACGGAAAAGGAGAGCCCCCCCTCACCATCGCGTTCTGAACAACGCTTTTCTGATTTCTGTCTCTACGTCGTCAGCGGTCGCCGGTTCCCAAACACCCCCCCCCCCCTCCTATGCATGAAATATGGTTGTCGTTAAAAAGCTTTTGCAAAATGATTACATAGCCAGATAGAGGATGTACTGTCACTGTGCTCTATATATTTATTTATGATTCAAAGTTGTATTGCTTTTTTCAGTTTAGGCACAAAGGAATGACTGAGAATGTACATAAAAGAAACATTTAAGACAACAAATGAAACAAAACTAGACAAGAAAAAACAAAACACTATACTGTACACTACCAAACCTTTACAGAAAAGACAATACAATACAGACAATGCAATGCCATAACATACAGTACAATACAATACAATGAAAAAGATAAATGAAGACAATGCCATAATTGGACCTGCATGGATACATAATGCATATTGCTGTCACAGATCCCATCACACTTTGTTTTCTCTCCCGTCTTTTCTTTTCCCTTGGATACAGTGTAAATACAGTGGATACAGTGTAAATTACTTTGGTCTATCCCATTTTGGGCAGGAACCCCTTTTGGTGTTATAGCATTATGTTATGCTTTAGCTATTGAAAAATAGCAGATCTACAAGCTCGTAGCGCGCCACCGAGTGGCGCGCTACGAGCTTGTAGGTCTGCTATTTTTGAAAAATCGAAGAACGACTGACATAGACACATAGCTTTTTCAGAAAACTGTCAGGATATAGAAGACATTTTTTTAATCTGATCTCAGGTCAGAATGGTCTATATTTGGTGTGTAGCCCACACGGGAACATCTGGAGTGTACATGTGGTGTCCAACCGTCCGTGAATGTTCTGTCAACACGCAGTTACAACAAGAGAGCGTTGATTTGGACAGCAGATTTTCATTTAGTTTTAGTCATAGTCCTTCGGATACGATTTTCACTTTTTAGTTTTAAGTAAAGTAAGTAGCCTTGCCGAACCATGAGGCCCATAGGGGCAGGAGCCTATCTCCTGTTTCTGTAGCGTGAGGCAGCTTGATGTACAAGTACACCCCCTGGACATGACGCTAGTATGTCGCAGGGACTTACCCCCAATCCAACCCTTGATGCTGAGTGTCAAGCAGGGAGGCATTGGGTCCTATTTTGACAGTCTTTGGTATGACCCGGCCAGGGATCGAACCCCGACCTCCCAGTCTCAGGGCGGACACTCTAACCACAAGGCCACTGAGCTAGTGTTCTATACAGTTGATGTTGTTGACTACCGGTACACGACTACACGTGTGTGCGTAGCGGTCCCCCGTCCGTCCCTTGCATCTGAACAGTGTCAGTCTCTCTCTCTCTCTCGGTCTCGGCTCCCCGCTGGGTCGTTCCATACAGCAGCGATACAGATAAATATCATAACATGTTTGAAAATGGTCGGGGTGGCCCGGAGCGGCCCGGAGCAACTGGCGAGGTTTCAGACTGGATCTTTGAACACGATAACTATATGACCCAGATTCACTTCCCATCTATTCGGAACTCGACGAAGGGAGTCTGGTTTCACAGACCCCATAGTGTGAAGGCCTTGATGGTGTAAATTAACTAGACTAACACAAACATTTCAGATGACTAAAACTAAATACAGTTTTACCCAAAAGACCATACTAAACTAATTCAGAATTTGCTGTCAAAATCAACACTGTTTTTCGTTCTTATATTATATCAGTGCTGCATGCGTTACTGCAGCCACCTTTATAACTTACTGTGTGCAACTTCTTCTTAACTATAGTTTAACAAGCGAGGACTTTCCTTCCCAAAGATAAACTTATCTGTGGATTATGTTCTGTGACTTCGGCTTCCTTGAGGATCTGTCAATTTGAAAGACAGATGGGTTTTTTTTGGGGGGGGGGGCTAATAATGCGAATCCACATACAGTACGTGTTTACTGTATAGTGACTGTTCAACGAAATAATGAAATATAGTTGACCATTCTGCCAAGATGTCTCACAGGGAAGAGTCCAGCTCTCACTTACTAGGAGGTTGTTATAGTATAAAAAGTTAAAACTGACAGTCACCTCTTTACTTTATTGAAAGAAAGCGAGGGGTGCAACTCCGTGTGGGATCGGCAATTTACCCTTTATATATATAGCCCCGATATGCAGTATAATATCATTTTTCATCTTTGTGAGAGGCCTAAACATTCTCCGCTTCCTCCCCCCACACACAGGAACAGTTTTGACATATAATACTTTTGGAAATATTCAAATTTGCCCGTAACGCCCCGAGATCGCTATCGGCCGATCATCGGTCCCAAAGATCCTGATCGGGGCATCGATCCCTATTTGGAGCCTATAGAGCGTCGCAGTCCCTCCCCCTTTCAGAACGACGAGTGGCCCAGGAAATGAATTTTTCCCATAGGCATTTCTTAAAGTATTTAAGACGGTTATGCTGCGGACAAAGCCAACTCGGATCGTGACAGATCATGACAATGAACACAACAAATAATTTATAAGAAGAAAAACAAAACAAATAGTGTTGTCTCCTGCCTTTATTTTCTTCTTTCTAATGATTTGATCGGCCCAAAATATTGTGTTCATTGTCATAATTTGTCACGATCCGAGTTGGCTTTGTCCGCGGCGTAACAGTCTTTAAATAAATACTTTAAGAAATGCCTATGAGGAAAATGAACGGCGATTTCTTTTCCGCGTCTCTCGAGGGGGCGGGACTGCGACGCTCTATAGCGGCTCTTCATCAGAGGTTCAATTAGACACACTCTTCTTCCCCAGAAACGTACTCTGACATGACAGAAGACAGGTGTACTCTTACAGTAAAGGCGTTCTGTAACGATAATTAGCTAACGGCTGTGGCAGACCGAGGCTCAAGAGCTAATTAACCCCTTTAGACCCATGAGGAAGATTCTACAAAATGTCTTCTGAATGAATACCCGACAGTTTTCTGAAAAACCTTATGTTTCTGTATCAGTCGTTCTCAAACATTTTCACGTCAAGGACCCCCAGAAATATATGTAATTGGCCGCCGACCCCCATCTGAAAATATGTTGTTCCAGGGACCCCTCCAGAAGCAAAGATTTGAGTTAAAAAAAAAACGTTCGCTCTGAAATAATATAAATTCAAACATTTGCACGATTAATAAAAAAAATAGCAGATCTACAAGCTCGCTATGAGCTTGTAGATCTGCTATTTTTCAATAGCTAAAGTATAACACATATTGCTTTAAAACACCAAAAGGGGTTCCCGTGCTGAAGGGGTTAAAACGTGTGCCTGTCACATCTCTCCCGTCAAGGGGAGGTTTCATTAAGACGACGCCTATAAATAGTCTCTTCTCATTAGTGCCTCCCGTTTCCAACGCCTCTCCGACGACGAGACGGGAGCAGCACGCCAATTAACGGGTGAGAACCGTTAATAACGGAAGACTTAATAACGAATAAACAAAATTTAAAATATAGGCATTTAGCAGACACTCACTTATTCCAGAGCGATTTACAGTAAGCAATTAAGAACAACACATGTAGGGTGATACATCAAATACATAAAAATAGTCATCATGGATCATAATTAAGCTAAGAACCTAACATCCGTCTAACAGTGAAAAGTCTGTACAAAACTATACGAGTATATAGAGCAGCGGTGGGCAACTTTGATGATGGAGAGGGCCACTATAGTTCCACACTCACTCCAGAGGGCCACTATAGTTCCACACTCACTCCAGAGGGCCACTATAGTTCCACACTCACTCCAGAGAGCCACTATAGTTCCACACTCACTCCAGAGGGCCACTATAGTTCCACACTCACTCCAGAGGGCCACTATAGTTCCACACTCACTCCAGAGGGCCACTGTAGTTCCACACTCACTCCAGAGGGCCACTATAGTTCCACACTCACTCCAGAGGGCCACTATAGTTCCACACTCACTCCAGAGGGCCACTGTAGTTCCACACTCACTCCAGAGGGCCACTGTAGTTCCACACTCACTCCAGAGGTCCACTGTAGTTCCTGCACACTCACTCCAGAGGGCCACTGTAGTTCCGAATTAGAACAACAACCCATTGCCCCATTCAATTCAATGCAATGGACCTCTTTGGTGGGGACGTAACAAAGTACAAATAAAGATAAGAAAGCCTTCTATATGGAATTCTCCATTAACATATTCTGTACATAGGACGTCTGAGAAGGTCATAAGGACCCCGAAATATTAGTACTATTGACGTGTGAGGACGTCCTAGCGACGTCCCCGCGACGCGGGCGAGATAAGAATATTCAGAATTTTTCCTATTTAGTTTTTTGGCATTTCACTTTTCGCTTGCCGTATGCTAACGCTCAGTGCAACTATTAGCTTGTCATTGACTCCCATGTTAGCGCGGCGGAAAGAATGACTCGTATCTCCTAATCCAAGGCGCTCTCCGCGGTGATGAATGGATCGATATGCTGGCGCTTCATTTCTGCTCCTCATCCGTCTCTCCCGCAAAATATGAACGTTTTTGGGAGCGTAAAACAATATATTAAGATGATCGGGGATGTGAGGTCCCTTTGTAAAGTCAACTTTTTTAGGCAAGTGTTTCCTGTTTCATGGCTTTCAAAGTAAAAGCGATCAGACAACTCTGGCACTCTATAGCCTTTATTTTGAAGGCACTTCCTGTACTAAATGTGTTAAGACTTGTGCTGCTCAAACCACGGCCCGTCCTGGTCATACCAATTAACAATACATTAATTGTCATTAATTGTTTTACATTTTGGACCAAAGAGACAGTTTTACATCGAAGTGTAAACTGCCCACAGCGCTCCTATGAGACACAGGCCGAGTAGGAAAAAAATTGTGGTATTTTATCATGAACATTATGAAGATAGGTTGAAAAGTGGTGAAGTGGTCCATTCATGTACAGTTACAAGCTCCGCGTTTGATACTTATTATGACAAGTGCGGAAAACAACATCCTTGTGATTTCTTAACCCATTCTGACCTGAGATCAGATTCTAAAAATGTCTCCTACATCCTGACAGTTTTCCATTCTGACCTGAGATCAGATTAAAAAAATGTATTCTATGTCAGTCGTTCTTCGATTTTTCAAAAAATAGCAGACCTACAAGCTCGTAGCGTGCCACTCGGTGGCGCGCTATGAGCTTGTAGATCATGCTAAAGCATAACATGATGCTAACACCAAAATGGGTTCCGCCCAAAATTGGTTAATGTTTGGGCCAGCATAGCTCACTTGAACACTTCATAATTAATTATGCCTCGACTAACAGAGCAGTTTACAGGCTGCTCCACATTTCTAAATATATAGAGCGTTATCGTGTCATTATGAGATCACAGTTCACTTCACGAGCGGAGGACGGAGAAATTAAAGTTTTTTTTAGGCAGATCGACACACT
>NC_139714.1:27820416-27909594 GCF_964188405.1 Protomyctophum parallelum | reverse complement strand
TTTTATTTTCAGGGAAACAGCAACGTTTCGGCCTATGCAGCCTTCATCAGGCTATCTATTCAATTTGAAACAAATTTACTTTGTATTTATCGATGGAAAATCCAATGATATACACCAAGGCTCGCACGGTACGCTGGAAAACACTGCCAACTCATAACAAAGGGACAACAAAAAAAGCCCAATACCCCAGACAAATCTGAGCACAGCACACGTCTATGAAAACTAGAGAGATGGGGTGAGGGGGAATCTATTATTCTCAAATAAATGTTTTAATTTGCATTTTGAAAGTGTTTCAAAGTGCAGAGCATATACAGTACTGGCAACGGAACGTGATCTGTTTCCAAAAGGAGAAGAGAGTCACTCAGGACAGGTACTATGATTAATAATAACAAAAAACATCGCATGGATGCACCTGGGACGTATCCTCAGTGATGTATCCTGAGGTCAACAGGGTTTTGGGTCTCGCAACATCATACCCCTCACTCAGGCGACCCAGCCGGGAGTGATCAAGTCCCGACTTATGTCCTAGTAGCTACCCTCAATCAGTCCCATTAGGGAAAAACCAGGGGCACTCCAGAACAACTCTGCCAGGGCTGGGAGGTACACTTCTGGCACATGGAGGGACTAGGCTCTGTGGGTTGTCTCCTGTCCGGGCCCCTCCTTAATGATTATACTAGGAGGAAGATCTGTAAGGATCTGTAAACAATCTACAGCTACAATCTGTACAACTGTGCAATGAGCAATGCAATTGTTATGTCCATATAAAATAAATTAACATAAACATAAACTTCGTCAGGCACCCAGAACTAGAGGCTGGCAGGGCACTGCGTCAGGCACCCAGAACTATAGGCTGGCAGGGCACTGCGTCAGGCACCCAGAACTAGAGGCTGGCAGGGCACTGGGTCAGACACCCAGAACTAGAGACTGGCAGGGCACTGGGTCAGACACCCAGAACTAGAGGCTGGCAGGGCACTGGGTTAGACACCCAGAACTAGAGACTGGCAGGGCACTGGGTCAGACACCCAGAACTAGAGGCTGGCAGGGCACTGCGTCAGGCACCCAGAACTAGAGGCAAGCTGACTCTATGGGAGTCAACCCAGGGAAAGAAGCGCACCATATATGTAGACGCACTGCGGCGCAACAGCTTAGCTAACAACACCGTAGAGCTCTAGACCCTCATGCTGTTAGATAGAAGAGTGTGGAGGGCAGTCACCCAACGCACGTCAGACGAGTCAATCACTCTGTTCTGACTGACAGCTGTCACCCACCGCACATCAGACGAGTCAATCACTCTGTCCTGACTGACAGAATAGTCCATGTCTGGCTTTACTTTACTTGCCTCTCGCAATTTCCAAATGCTTCTGTCGTACAGTCTGGAGCAACGGAAGCTCTGATCATGAGTAAAATATAAATGCTTCCGTCATACAGTCTGGAGCAACGGAAGCTCTGATCATGAGTAAAATATAAATGCTTCCGTCATACAGTCTGGAGCAACGGAAGCTCTGATCATGAGTAACATATAAATGCTTCCGTCATACAGTCTGGAGCAACGGAAGCTCTGATCATGAGTAACATATAAATGCTTCCGTCATACAGTCTGGAGCAACGGAAGTTCTATCATGAGTAAAATATAAAGCGGAAGTGGATCCTCCTCCCCACTGTTTCGTCTTTACAGTCGACGCGAATTTATCCTAAAATAAATTGAAATCATCTAAGCATAATTATAGCTCGCTGCTTAGCAGAAATGGAACTATGAAAATAAGCGATTTCTCTATCACACTGAATTATTTTTTTGTGTCCATATCACTACGCCCAAAACATAGTGATAGAGGGGTCAAAGTTGAACGAAAGTTGCACTAATATTTTAGAAATAGGTCAACAATACAAATGACGTTAGTTTTGAGGATTCATTTACTTTTAATGCGTAGCCCCAGTGCCCCCCACAAAATGACCAAAACTACTTGATATTCACCAAAACCAGAGCACGGGACTCGGGCAGTCGATTAACACCCCGAGTGCACAGGACGAAGTTCTCCGCCTTTTCAATTAGTAACGCTCAGTTCTCAAGACGGAGATTGATCAAAAAGACGGAGGTTATTGATATCAAATCAATGTGCTCCGCTGCTATAAATTGCCGGGCGCTCCGATTTAATGGATTCAATAACCTCGGATTAAATTTAATAACCCCATATTAATGGAAAGTATTTCATACGACAAAATCTGAACTATCCCTTTAAACCAGCAACGTGTGTGGAATGCCTTTGATTTTCCCCTCCAGGTGTGAAATGAGTTAATTAAACATTAATTGCACAGATTGTGTTCTTGTTATTTTTTATTTGAATGTTTCTGCTGTGTTTCTATTTCTGTTTTTATGTAAAATCACTTTGTGAGTTCTCCCTGCGTGCGCACACACACACACACACACACACACACACACACACACACACACACACACACACACACACACACACACACACACACACACACACACACACACACACACACACACACACACACACACACACACACACACACACGTTTTGTGAATTTATAGTCAGACACTTGTTTATATGCTGCTTGCGTTTTTTGCATTCCTAGATTAGATGAGGTGAGAATGTAATAATTGTTATTTTGATGTTCTCTCCTAATGGTACCAACATCAATACAACATGGAAATGGGGACAGATTATTATCCAACGACAACTAAATATTCTTTCCTTTCGGGTTGAGAGGACATCCGTGCATGGCTCAAATGGGTCTGAGAGGCTAAATGTCATCAAATGGTGGTCCGTGGCTCAAATGGGTCTGAGAGGCTAAATGTCATCAAATGGTGGTCCGTGACTCAGATGGGTCTGAGATGCTAAATGTCATCAAATAGTGGTCCGTGACTCAGATGGGTCTGAGAGGCTAAATGTCATCAAATGGTGGTCTGTGGCTCAGATGGGTCTGAGAGGCTAAATGTCATCAAATGGTGGTCCGTGGCTCAAATGGGTCTGAGAGGCTAAATGTCATCAAATGGTGGTCCGTGGCTCAGATGGGACGGAGCGAGGCGGATAGGATGGAGGGAGGCGGGCGGTGGGACGGAGTGGATAGGAAGGAGGGAGGGAGGTGGGCGGTGGGAGTCGTGGGACGAGGCGTAAATGAAGCGTGTAACAGGGTCTGCTTATGCCATCCGATACCTTCACCCCTGCCAGTAATTACACTGTAGCGCGCCGTAGCATCTCGTTTGAAATCGGATCATTTCCTGTCAAGAGGATAACAGGCCGCCGTGCCAGATGGTTTTGTGTAGTGTGTGCGTGTGTGTGTGTCAATAGTAAGCGCCCAGCACAAAGGTGGAGGAGCATAGTGTTGTAGTCGAGCCCACCTAAAGCCAGTCCAGGTTAAGACCAAGTCAGAGGGGGGGGTCGAGGCCCCGACTAAAATACATTTTAGTCGACTAAATCAACAGTAGATTTAGTCGACTAAAACTAAAATAGAAATGTGCCGCCAAAAACAACAACACTGCGTTATTGTCTGACTGTGGAGGTCTTTGTGTTTGTTCCCCTGATGCAGGATGAGAGAACCATTCACACAGAACAGAAGCACAGGGGCTCTACTTCTGATGGTGTGTCTGCTCACTCTCTGGGAGATGTCCGTACCGACGCAAGGCAGAGGTGAGCACCACCCGCACACCGATCCTTACACCATCCTTACACCATCTAAAATAATGCCCACACCAACGCAAGGCAGAGGTGACACCACCGGCACACCACCCCATCCTTTGACTGAGAGACTGCCATTGGATTTTTTTGAATTTTCGTTTATTCATGTCATATGAAAGCAGGGAATCATAGCTTCAAATTGACATATTGGTTGTTCAGTTTGACCCACCAGTTTTGGAGATATGGCTTATAGAGTATATGTCTTGCAGAAAACAGCGAGTTGAGAAAACAGGCTTGAAAGGTTCACTTCTGTGGTCTCTAACATTACACCTATAGCTACATGTTTGGGCATTTATTTCATATTTACATGTCGATTTAAGCTCTGATATTTGTTTCAGACATGCTCTAGTATGTGAATAGTCTGCCTGTGCTATAAACTCATTTTTGCGCGATAGCAAGCTCTCAGTCAAATCTGGTCACATATGGTTAGGATGCCCCAGGGAGGTCCTCGAGGCACGTCCCACTGGGAGGAGATCCCGGGGCAGACCAAGGATGAGATGGAGGAAACACATCGACTCACTGGCCTTGGAACGCCTCGGGATCCCCCAGGAGGAAGTCACTAATGTTGCTCTGGAGGAGAGGGAAGTCTGGGAGCTCTCTGGTGGAGCTGTTGCCTCCGCGACCCGACTATGGATAAGCGGTTGAAGATGGATGGATGGATGGATGACACACATTCTGCTCCACGGGATCACGTTCACAGAGTTACAGTACAGTACAGTATGTGGGATTGGTTTGAAGCTGCTATTTTGAGGCAAATTTATAGAAGTCAAAGCGCCGCTCCCTGCGTCTCATTACGAGTGTTGTCAGGGCCGGGGGAGATCAATTATGGCAACTCAGCAACATTACAAGAGCGTGTGCGTGCCTGCGTGCGTGCGTGCCTGCCTGCCTGCCTCAGGTAATTGGTAGTGTACATGGGTTGGTCTCGCGGGCGCACACAGGAACAGGACGGACATATATGAGAGACATGAGAAAACACAGCGGTCCGTGTGTCGTCCACCAATTACACGCCAGGGATATGGGGTGGGGGGGGGGGGGGGCTTTGACGTGTGCACGCCTTTTGATTGGCAGTGATTCTCGCTCAATGTTTTGGGCAGCCTGGGCTGGATGATCGGAATAATCTCACACACACATTCATTAATTCATTCAGTATAGCCCTAATTTCCCCCCCTGTTGCCGTAAAAAAAAAAAAAAACATTATCATTCAGGGGACGAAATGAAACCCTGCGGAACACACATCGACGATTGAGAAAATCTAAATATTCTTTCTGTACTGTACTGTACTGTACTGTACTGTACTGCACGCCTTTGGAAAAGTGTGGAAATAGATTTGCAGATCAGCCCACATCACTTCTATAACTGATTTACATCTGTGGAAAAGGCAGCCGCGTTCTTTTTTTAAATCATCAAAAGCAACGCTTTTCCTTCCCTTTGACGACTGCGTGGGCGTCGACGCGCCTCATTTGATTTCCTGTGTTGTGATAAAAGAGGCACTTCCCCGTTCAGTTAACCCATTCTGACCTGAGATCAGATTCATACGAGGTTTCCACTGGACACACACTGGTCTGATTAATGCGTCACAGCATGTGTCACAGCATGTGTCCATGCAGCTGCTTCAGACGGGGTATACATACCCTACTTCTTGCTGTATTTCACATTATACATACATACAGTATACATATATTCATTGCAGTCGCTGTACCGCACTGTTGTGACGAAAAGAGAGTTGAGCCAGAAGGCAAAGCTCTCCGTCTACCGAGCAATCTGCGTTCCTACTCTCACCTATGGTCATGAAGTGTTCCTACTCTCACCTATGGTCATGAAGTGTTCCTACTCTCACCTATGGTCATGAAGTGTTCCTACTCTCACCTATGGTCATGAAGTGTTCCTACTCTCACCTATGGTCATGAAGTGTTCCTACTATCACCTATGGTCATGAAGTGTTCCTACTCTCACCTATGGTCATGAAGTGTTCCTACTCTCACCTATGGTCATGAAGTGTTCCTACTCTCACCTATGGTCATGAAGTGTTCCTACTCTCACCTATGGTCATGAAGTGTGGGGTCATGACTGAAAGAATACAAGCCCCGGCCGAAATGAATTTTCTTCGACGGGTGGCTGGCATCTCCCTTATAGAGATAGGGTGAGAAGTTCAGTCACATGAGAGAGACTCGGAGTAGAAGCACTGCTCCTTCGCATGGAAAGGAGCCAGCTGAGGTGGTTCGGGCATCTGGTTAGGATGCCTCTCGGGCGTCTCCCTAGGGAGGTCCTCGATGCACGGGAGGAGACAGAGCACAGAGCCATATCATCATCATCTGGGATTCTGCATCATGCCCTCTTTATTTAACCATCAATATTATACACACATGGCAAGGTACTGTTTACTGTGTACAGGACATGTACAGGCAGCCATTTTCTGGTTCCATCGACCCAGACCCCATTCGTTCTTCTGATAGAGATTTCCCAAAAAATATATTTCAATTTCAATCAAATATTTTAAGCCTATAGAATCGAGCCACTGAGGATCCTGCATTGGTGAATCAAGACCATAAATAAAACATTTGATTCTGTGAAAATAATAATAATTATATGGTATACTATATTTAATAAATACAATTTGTTTTGCCAAACAAACTGAATGGGGTCTGGATCGATGCAACCAGAAAATTGTCACCACTGCTATATGCCCTAGTACACTCTATACTTTTGTTTTATGCACCCTAATGTCATTTTATGATTTCAGAAGTGTTTCCTTATAGCGTGATGTGTTCTGTGCAAAGCACACTGAATTGCCTTGCTTTGAAATACAACTGATATGATATGATATAGTACTTTATTATCAGTTCACACTGTAATTTGTCTTGCGACCAAGCAGCCAAGTATGCAGAACACATATACACACATTTTGACATAACACAAAGAACAAGACAATTTACATACATAAAGCCATGAAGACAAGAGCAATATCCAACGCCTAGATTACTCCGTGGCAGGCTCAGTATATTCAGTCACCCCCAAAGGCTCATTGTAAGCCATGAGGAAAACCCTGCTATATACCAAGGATGACAAATCATATGATTTGAGGTGAAAATGTGTTCACAGCATTTACACCGACCAATTCTAAACGTTTCATCGCAGTGTGAATACAGGAGAGAATATTAATTACCTTTTCTTGTGACCGTCTTCATACATCCATCTTCGACCGCTTATCCGTAGTCGGGTCGCGGGGGCAACAGCTCCACCAGAGAGCTCCAGACCTTCCCTCTCCTCCAGAGCAACATTAATAGTGACTTCCTCCTGGGGGGGATCCCGAGACACTCCAAGGCCAGTGAGTCGATGTAATACCTCCATCTCATCCTCGGTCTGCCCCGGGGTCTCCTCCCAGTGGGACGTGCCTCGAGGACCTCCCTAGGGAGACGCCCGAGAGACATCCTATAACCAGATGCCCGAACCAACTCTGTAAAAAAGAAGAAAAGAAAAAGGAAACGGTCACGATGTGTTGAATGTCAAACTGACAACTGCGATGACGTGCTTGCTTTGCGTGCTTTTAATCAGACCAGTGTGTGTCCAGTGGAAACCTCGTATGAATCTGATCTCAGGTCAGAATGGGTCAAGTGTTGAAGTCGACTAAAACTTTGACTAAAGTTAGTGGAGAAGTGATCAATTTATGTTTGGTATATAATATGCTATAAGCCCCCATACTGGACCATACCAAACATGAATTGTTTCCACAATTTCACCTGATGAAGGCCGTTGCTGTTGGAGCAAAGCCTGTGTGCGGACCACATCTTCTCTGTTGTTTCCACAATGTACCAGTTCATTTCCAGATGTCCAGACATTACAATTCATGTACACATTATGTGTACATGAATTGTACCCTTCCCTGGGCCCCTACCCAGGGAATGATTCCCTGTTAATTTTCCTCATAGACATTTCTCGTACAAAGCCAACTGGAGTTGTGACAAATCATGACAACAAACACTAATTAGAAAGAAAGGCAGAAACACTTTTCTTCTTGTTTTTCTTCTTTGTAATTATTTGTTTGGTCCAAAATATTGTGTTTGTTCTCATGATTTTATTATCACAACTCGAGTTGGCTTTGTACGAGGCTTGAAAGGTCTTTAAATAAATACTTTTTGAAATGGGAAAATGCATTGGGAATTATTTCCTGGGCCTGCCGTCGTCATGAAAGGGGGCGGGACTGCGACGCTCTACTCAACAACGTACCCACATAATATGTAAACATCATAATTAGAGTACTACGTTTTCCACAAAACCAATGTTGGCCTGTTCCCTGTGCACAAACCCACCGTTGGTACTTCTACACTATATTGTATATCTTTCTGATGAATTGAACATGGTGGACCCTATTGTAAACAAGTGTAATATGCTTTGTGGTGTCGTCCACAGTTAAGGTTTTTTGGATTCAGTTGTGCTTGAAATGTGCTGTAATTCTGCAAACTTCTGTTTGCAATTCTGCAAATCAGATCCAAATATTGTTCTTTTACTCCACTACATTTACTTGACATCTTACAACTAGTTACTATTATTATATATTTTTACAATTATTTAGTTACTTTGGTTACGAGTATTATTACAAAACATACTTTAATCGATTAAGTGTGTTTTGTCTAGACCTCACTCTGGCACTGACCACTTCTGTGCAGAGTGTTCGAGGGGCAGGGGCTGAAATCCCGTGAGAGGGCACTTTTGGACCAAAATAGCAGATCTTCAAGCTCACAACGTGTCGCGCTGCATCATTTCTTGTTTGACTTTATATATTATTGATGATTGATTCTTAGCTCCAGTGTAGGGAGCAAGTAAAATTATATTGGAAACAGGAAATACTCCAGTAAAGTACAAATACCGGTAACACCATACTCACACAATACTGTAGATGTGTCATATATTGCAGACAGCGCGCTACGCATTTGTCTTTCTTACAATTATATTTCTGGTTTTGGGGAGTCAGCACAGCGGGCGGGGGGGGGGGGGGGCTGTTAGAATATAAATTCCACCCCCTCCCCGTCCCAGCTCCTTATTTGTGTTGTGTTCTTCAAAGGTTATGCCGTATACAATTGCCAGTCAATGACTATGAATATATCACATTTAACATTTTAACATGACTTAATAAAGGAAGAACTGTATATGAACTTGACTTACAGTGACTACAATAAAATGTTCAGCTTCATTCCTGTCAAGTTAATTTCCTGTTCAACTCCAAAAGAATAGAGATAAAACTCATTATTATTATTATTATTATTAAAAGAATAGAGATACAACACAAGATTTACAACTATCCAACTTTGTTGTTTTCATTATTTTGTTGATTAGTTGGTTCATAAATCATGTATAGGTTGTAAACCTTTGAAGACAGAAAACAGAAGCTTAACAATAACAATAATGCCAAACAACAAAATGAAGCAACAAAGATGGAAAATAAAAAGTTGGATAGTTGGAAATCTTGAGTTGTCCGACTCTAGTCCTTTGGAGTTGAGCTGTTATGCGTAAGGAATAAAGCAGAAATGGAGCCTCCTCGCCACTTCCATTTCGTCTTTACAGTCGCGCACATTTATCCTAATATAAATAGAAATCATCTCAGCATATATAGCTTGTTGCTTAGCAGAAAAGGAAATGAAAACAATAAGCTCTAAAGATATTTTAAAATATATTTTCGTGAACGGAAATGGCAGCTTCCTTACTCAGCTCATGGGGGCTGTCGGTCCAGACTTTATATACTGCAGCATTCGGAGATTGTGGAATAGTTGTCTGGCTACGAGAGACTAATCTTTGGGCTGAACTCCTGAAATAACTTGTGGCGTCAGTAGTCTCTCTCTCTCTCTCGCTCTCTCTGCTTTCTGATTGTTGGAATGTCCTTTTAAAGTCTCCAGGTGCTCTTAATGAGCAGCGGCCATTTTTCTGTTGCACTCTGGGAAGTGTAGTTTTATTTGGGGATGCCAAGCAAAAGCTTCAATACTGAGTTTTGACTCCAATTCCAATATGTGTTAACGTGAAGGAACCGTGCTGAGATGTTGGAGCATTTCATTAAATGTGTGATCTCTCACACACACACACACACACACACACACACACACACACACACACACACACACACACACACACACACACACACACACACACACACACACACACACACACACACACAAACACACACACACACACACACACACACACACACACACACACTTACATAGATCGTGCATTACATTCACCCATTCACACAACTTTACATAGATTGTGCATTACATTCACCCATTCACACACATTTACATAGATTGTGCATTACATTCACCCATTCACACACATTCACACACCTTTACATAGATTGTGCATTACATTCACCCATTCACACACCTTTACATAGATTGTGCATTACATTCACCCATTCACACACACATTCACACACCTTTACATAGACTGTGCATTACATTCACCCATTCACACAACTTCACATAGATTCTGCATTACATTCACCCATTCGCACACACATTCACACACCGATGGTGGAGGAAACCATGCAAACAACCAAGGCACATCGGGAGCAATCAGGGGTTCAGAGTCTTGCTCAAGGAGACTTCGACACTAACTCTGGGGGAGCCCACAGGGATCGAACCGTTATTTCAGAAAACTGTCAGGATTTAGAAGACATTTTTTAAATTTCGACGTCGGGCCTAAATGGGTTAATTATACTGCTCTGGCAATAAACAGGCTAGTGGCACAAGAAGAACACCTCATGAAAATGCCACGTGCGATTAAGAGCACGGAGCACAGTCTCTAAATAACAACAGTGTGTGTGGTGTGGAAATCAGCTCCCGATGCTGCAGCGCCATGCAGCACCAGTGCTGTTTTTGGCAGCACATTTAGATTTTAGTTTTAGTCATTATAGTCTCTTGAATAGTTTTCATTTAGTTTTTAGTCACATTTTAGTCACCCGGAAATGTACTTAGTGTTAGTCTAGTTTTAGTCGACTGACGGCCAAGCTACACCAGGGAAATTTGCGCGCGTGCGTATGCGTTTACTGCGCGCGTTTACTGCGCGCGTACAGTGCGTTTGGATAGGACCAATATTATGTCAATGATACCAGCTACACCAGACGCACGGATACCGCAGGCCATCCTACGCGTGCTCTAAAAATAGGATCGGTTCTAAAAGAAATTACGCGAGTATGCCCCCATGCGCGCGTAT
Source organism: Protomyctophum parallelum (assembly GCF_964188405.1). Classification (NCBI taxonomy): domain Eukaryota; kingdom Metazoa; phylum Chordata; class Actinopteri; order Myctophiformes; family Myctophidae; genus Protomyctophum; species Protomyctophum parallelum. The sequence goes on along the minus strand of NC_139714.1, from coordinate 27,898,690 downwards.
CTATATATCCTCCCGGAAGGTCCCGCACAAACCTGCCGCGCGTCTGACAGATCGATGTAGCCAGGGCATTTGGCTTACGCACGGACGGTCCGCGCGTTTAGAGTAAACGCGCGAGAAAAGCCTGGTGTAGCTTGGCCGTGTATGTCATAAGATTTTAGTCGACTAAATCTACAGTCAATCAATCAATGAATCAATCAATCATACGACTTTTCCCCTCTCAGTGCACCATGTGATGACGGGCACCTGCGAGGTGGTGGCTCTGCACCGCTGCTGCAACAAGAACAAGATCGAGGAGCGCTCGCAGACCGTCAAGTGTTCCTGCTTCCCGGGACAGGTGGCGGGAACCACCCGCGCTGCCCCCTCCTGTGTGGATGGTACGTTACAATACACACCACCCGCGCTGCCCCCTCCTGTGTGGATGGTACGTTACAATACACACCACCCGCGCTGCCCCCTCCTGTGTGGATGGTACGTTACAATACACACCACCCGCGCTGCCCCCTCCTGTGTGGATGGTACGTTACAATACACACCACCCGCGCTGCCCCCTCCTGTGTGGATGGTACGTTACAATACACACCACCCGCGCTGCCCCCTCCTGTGTGGATGGTACGTTACAATACACACCACCCGCGCTGCCCCCTCCTGTGTGGATGGTACGTTACAATACACACCACCCGCGCTGCCCCCTCCTGTGTGGATGGTACGTTACAATACACACCACCCGCGCTGCCCCCTCCTGTGTGGATGGTACGTTACAATACACACCACCCGCGCTGCCCCCTCCTGTGTGGATGGTACGTTACAATACACAACACCCGCGCTGCCCCCTCCTGTGTGGATGGTACGTTACAATACACACCACCTGCGCTGCCCCCTCCTGTGTGGATGGTACGTTACAATACACACCACCCGCGCTGCCCCCTCCCAGCCTCCATAGTGTAACACTGTCTCTCCTCTCCTCTCCTCTCCTCTCCTCTCCTCTCCTCTCCTCTCCTCTCCTCTCCTCTCCTCTCCTCTCCTCTCCTCTCCTCTCCTCTCCTCTCCTCCACAGTGTAACACTGTCTCCTCTCCTCTCCCAGCCTCCATAGTGTAACCCTGTGTCTCCTCTCCTCTCCCAGCCTCCATAGTGTAACCCTGTGTCTCCTCTCCTCTCCCAGCCTCCATAGTGTAACCCTGTGTCTCCTCTCCTCTCCCAGCCTCCATAGTGTAACCCTGTGTCTCCTCTCCTCTCCCAGCCTCCATAGTGTAACCCTGTGTCTCGTCTCCTCTCCTCTCCTCTCCTCTCCTCTCCCCTCCCCTCCCCTCCCCTCCCCTCCCCTCCCCTCCCCTCCCCTCCTCTCCTCTCCTCTCCCAGCCTTCATAGTGTAACACTGCCTCTCCTCTCCTCTCCTCTCCTCTCCTCTCCTCTCCCAGCCTTCATAGTGTAACTCTCCTCTCCTCTCCTCCATAGTGTAACCCTGTGTCTCTCCTCTCCTCTCCCAGCCTTCATAGTGTAACTCTCCTCTCCTCTCCTCTCCTCTCCTCTCCTCTCCTCTCCTCTCCTCTCCTCCATAGTGTAACCCTGTGTCTCTCCTCTCCTCTCCCAGCCTCCATAGTGTAACCCTGTGTGTCTCCTCTCCTCTCCCAGCCTCCATAGTGTAACCCTGTGTCTCCTCTCCTCTCCTCTCCTCTCCTCTCCCAGCCTTCATAGTGTAACTCTCCTCTCCTCTCCTCTCCTCTCCCAGCCTCCATAGTGTAACCCTGTGTGTCTCCTCTCCTCTCCCAGCCTCCATAGTGTAACCCTGTGTGTCTCCTCTCCTCTCCCAGCCTCCATAGTGTAACCCTGTGTCTCTCCTCTCCTCTCCCAGCCTCCATAGTGGAACAGCGGTGGTGGTGTCAGATGCACCCGTGCCTCGACGGTGAAGAGTGTAAAGTTCTCCCTGATCTGAAAGGCTGGAGCTGTGCCACCGGGAACAAGATCAAAACCACAAAGGTACACTTTAACATACCGTAGTATCAAGAGCCCTTTTCATATCAACGCCCCAGGCGAGTGTACACTGGCTACTATATGTATACCGTCACTTCAAAAGCGTCATTTTGTTTCATTACACTTTTAGACCGACATGTTTGTGCCATGCAGCATGGACGATTATTATTATTATTTTTTTGTCTTGATTGTTTAAACATGACGTCATGGGCCGCTATATATATGCTCCATAACAGGCTTGATAAGCCCAAAGCTTATTGATAACGGGTACTCAATAAGCTTGTTATCAGATTTTTTTGGGATATGGGTTATCGTCGAGCTCCATCCCTACCGTACCGGGCTCTGCACTCCATGTAGACCTTCAGTCAAGGTCGAAGCGCCAACTCCTTCCATTTCTCTCCCCAGGCCATTAACGAAGGCCTGCTAATGGTCGGCCCCCAGAGGAGGGCCTGTTTTGTTTCGGGACAAGCCTGGCGTGTGTGTGTGTGTGTGTGTGTGTCTCCTCAGCACTCTGCTCTCTCTCCAGCCGGTGTGAGCGAGCACCCAAAAACTGGCAAATTACTCACTCCAATTACTTTAGCTTTTAACGTGGAAACGTGAAACCTGTAGTTAAGTATCCGTCCGTCCCCAGGCCTGGCCCGGCCCGGGCAGGGCAGGGCCGGGCCGTGGCCCGTGGCCCGGGCAGCGTTATGACGACCCCTAGACTTTGACTCCTCATGCTTCCTCCTCGATCTTCCTTCCAACAACGTACTTAATTATTTAGACTGCCCACACCGACCGCCACACCTGCTGCTGCCCGGAGGAGCCCTGGAGCCACGAGAGGACCGATCGATGCAGGGACTCGGAGGCACCTCACAGAGGAACATTCTGCTGCTTCTGGTTTCTCAACGTTAGCCCGTTGAGACCGGAGACGCACCGGCGGCATTTTTCAGACTTTGAACCACTTCAAACCATTCTTTTATACTTTGGGGATCTACAAGCTCATCGTGCGGCACCGAGTGCTGCGTTGTGAGCTTGTATATAGGTCTATGTTTTTGGAAATGTGTGCCAATCTCTGAATGTATTTATTTTTTAAAGGGAACATTTTTTCCAAGTCAAATCTTTCCTTCTGGAGGGCCCCATATTTTCAGATGGGGGTCCGTGGCCGAACACATCTCATTTCGGGGTGGTCCATGACATGAACAAGTTTGAGCACGCACTTACGTTTTTTTTACAGTAGAAGACGTTTAGTAGAATGGGGTCTCAGTGTGTTAGCGTGTGTGGCCATCGTTTCATCCGCCCGTATATATTGACGGACTCATCAAAGCGTAGTAATAAGTATCGTTATCATTAGCACGTGCTAATTTCTGCCCCGTATGAAACCTAAAACGTGTGTCCTTTCCCCCTTCCTCCCTCTCTCTGTCACGTCGGTTATCATATCGTCGGACCAACGACCGGAAAAGATCTCAGCGGACGAGCAGCAGCTTTGGTAACCCTCCGTGATGCCACCGGTCGGGACCACGGTAATGTATATCCAACCCCCCTCCCTCCCCCTCCCCCCCATGCAGTGGTCGAAAAATTACTACTTAAGTCAGGGGTTCTCAACCCGTGTTTCGCGACCCCTCGGGAGGTCAACAAATTATTTTGGGCGGTCCCCAAATTATTTAAAAATAAATAAAAATATATTATTATTATTTTGCAACTGAATGGCTGGAAAATGAAAAAGTATTGGCATCAAAATGTAAATGTACTTAAAGTAGTCTACCAAAAGAAAATGCACTCATTATGCAGAATGTCTCATTTCAAAATGTTCAAATGTCTAAAAATCTTTTGAAAATAGCCGATCTACGAGCTCACAATGCGTCGCACCGCGACACATTGTGCTTGTACCGTAGATCGCCTATTTTCAAATGAATATAGGGTAGTATAACTAAAGTTTTCATGAACCCTTCTGGGGGGGGGGGGGGGGGGAGACAAACATTATGTGAAAATAGCAGATCTATAAGCTCACGAGGTGTGTGCAGATTCATCGTACACACGGTGTGATTTGGTGTTTTTTTTCCCCTTCTCTGTGTTACAGGAGGACGGAGGAGATGAGAGCAATGCCAAGGACATTTCTGTAAATAAGAGGCTTTCCTTTACTCTGGATTACAACTAATGTTCAGAGTCTCTGAGTCCGTCCGTTTGGAGGAAGGGACGTCTGGACAGTCTACCGATATGACTGGTCAACCGACCTGTCCATCAGGGCCTGTCCATCAGGGATTGGTCAACCGGCCTGTCCATCAGGGACAGTTGTTCACAGCGTGTCTTTTCCGGCACTAATCGATTCAATCCGATGGAGATTTATTGCCATGAGAAAAACAAACGTTTACGTTGCCTCCGATTGGCCTATACCGAACTTGGCAAGCTTCTGTGTGCGTCGCGGAAGCTTGCCTTCCCTGGAGATACGTACAGACTCCCCGGAGCCGAAGGAGGCGTCTACCTTTCTATGTCTGTGGAGATACAGACATCCCAGAGCCGAAGGACGCGTCTATGTCTGTGGAGATACAGACACCCCAGAGCCGAAGGACATGTCTATGTCTGTGGAGATACAGACACCCCAGAGCCGAAGGACGCGTCTATGTCTGTGGAGATACAGACACCCCAGAGCCGAAGGACGCGTCTATGTCTGTGGAGATACAGACACCACAGAGCCTGAAGGACGCGTCTATGTCTGTGCCTGTGGAGATACAGACACCACAGAGCCTGAAGGACGCGTCTATGTCTGTGGAGATACAGACACCCCAGAGCCGAAGGACGCGTCTATGTCTGTGGAGATACAGACACCACAGAGCCTGAAGGACGCGTCTATGTCTGTGCCTGTGGAGATACAGACACCCCAGAGCCGAAGGACGCGTCTATGTCTGTGGAGATACAGACTTCCCAGAGCCGAAGGACTTTTTTAACAGAGGTCTACCTTTCTATGTCTATGGATACAACTGGTCAATCGGCGGTCCGGGACTTTTTTTCTCCTATAGGGAAGCCCACTATACTGTCAGACCACTGCCTGCCTCAGTGGACCATGTTCGTTTTATTCCTCGGACATTGTAGTGGAATACCACCATCATGGTGACCTTTGCCTATACATTAATTTATAAAGTAATAACGTCCTTTAGAGGGAAATGGATTTTTCTCAATGCATCGTTGACTCACAAGCCGAACAGGGTGCCGGTCTGACGGTCATTTGGGTATATGTTGTAAACGTAACGGATATCCTACAAGTAAAGAACGCGTGAAATCCGTTTGAAACGACGATCCGTTGCCATTTCGCCCTGAACGGACCCGAGGGTGCGAGGACTCACGGAGGGTGAACTGAACCGTACCGTACCGTAACGGAATGTTTGTCGGGATCGGCGGACATCATGCAGGGTGATTTTCAAAGAAATATACAACCATATGAGAGAGCCTAACTATGCCACTTTCTTCATTTATTACATATTGTTGTGTGGAACAATGCACACATCTGACTATGATCTGATTATATGCACATTAAACATTAAAAAAGAAAGATAAGTCCCACAGAATTATCCTTAGGAGCCATCAGATGCTTTTTCAGTTTGTGAACTGCTTGCTCAGCCATTTGTCATCTGTTTGGGTTATGATTACAGCTTAACTATTCGGGGGAAAAGCTGATTTACAAGCTCTCACAATGCGTCCCAGAGAGCGTTGTAATTAAGGCTTAATTGTAGACTAAGGGCTAATTCCGACATGAAGAGATTCGACGTAGAGGACGGGGGAATAAAAGAGTGGACCAAGTACAGAGCCGAACGCAATCAACTAAGGATTTGTTTTACATTATGTATAGAGGAGTTTAAAGATGGAGTGCCACAATTTTTTTATTTTTACAGTTTGTCATGTGTCTATGAGGGTGACAGTACTTCAATAGACACCCTGGAGACGTTTTTATGTGCAATGGTGTATTAACTTTGTATTTAGGGTTTCTTCCTGGAGGATGAACCCTTGACAGTCAAACGGGCCAATGAAATAAACAGTAATATAGTGACACCACACTATCAGCCCCTCCCATAACACCTCCCACTTTATCATACAACTACAGCTGTGGGTGTGGCTTAAGTACATACAGGTGGATCACCACCCATCACCACCCACCAGGCAAACCAGGCATACTTAATGAACTGGTGGGCGTGTCCACAAAAAAACAACATTTTAACAAATACTATACCTCCTTATATAACAATAAGACCTGATGATCATGTTTTAGGGTGGAAAAAAATCATGGCACTCCATCTTTAAGTGGTTTAACACAAGCACACGTGTATTCATTCCATAGAGCGTCACAGTCCCGCCCCCAGTGAGAGGCCCGGAAGAGATTTTCCAATATTATTTTTCTAAATCCTGACAGTTTTCTGAAAAACCTCATGTTTCCGTCAGTGGTTCTCAAACTATTTCATGTCAAAGACCCCCATCTGAAAATATGTAGTTCCAGGGACCCCCCAGAAGTAAAGATATGAGTTAAAAACGTTCGCTCTGAAAGAATATATTATATAGTCCAAATTTTTGCCACATTTTAACGATTTTTCAAAAATAGCAGATCTACAAGCTCATAGCACGGCACTCGGTGCCACGCTATGAGCTTGTAGATCTGCTATTTTCCAATAGCTAACATATAACATGCTTAAAACACCAAGAGGGGTTCCCGTCTAGAATGGGTTAAAGACCCCTAAATCATGACAATAAACACAACCTTTTGGTGTTTTAACTAAGCATTATGTTATACTTTAGCTATTGAAAAATAGCAGATCTACAAGCTCATAGCGCGTGGCGCGCCACCGAGTGGCGCGCTACGAGCTTGTAGGTCTGCAATTTTTGAAAAATCGTGAAAATGCGGCACAAATCTTGGAATATATATTCTTTCAGAAGACTTTTTTATTTTTTTTTGACGTCACGTCTAAAATGGGTTAACACGTCTTTAAATAAATACTTTCTGAAACATCTATCTTCTATGGGGAAATTATCTTCCGGGCCGCTCATTGTGGGCGGGGCTGCGACGCTCTATGTCTCTCAGAGCAGGGCTGTCACGATTACAACATTTAAATTGACGATTAATTGTCGCACAAATAATTCAATAATTCCCATGAATGATTTAATTGTGTTTTTTGCATTGAACATTGGTACGTTATAATTTGTATTTCTGTTTACCTTTTAGGCTTCGTATACCCGGTAGTCACAAATTACACATCAGGGCTTAAACATGGCTGTACAAAGAATTCACTGAAACATTTAATAATTATTACTTTCCAAAAACAAAAATTGTGGAAATACTTCATATACAAGCTTAAAAATGACGTGTTGTAAGCTTGTAGATCAACTATTTCTGATATTTTTGAAACGTGAAAATGTATCGGACATATTTCAACATGGAAACGATTGACTATTGAGCAAAAAAATGTTTTACGATCGTCTCAAATAATTGCGATTAGGCGATGATGTAATAAGTGTGACTCAGAGTCAATAATGCTTTCGACACTATCGTTTACTAACGGTTCAACTTGGACTCGTCAAACCCATTTCAGTTAAGTGATGCTGACCTTGATCTGTGCAAGTGATAGCAACTTAAAATAATAAACGTATGGTTATGTGTAACCGAAGTGTCTTTCAATCTACGCCTCTTCTATGCTATCAAACAAAGAATTCACTACAAAATCCTGCTCACCACCTACAAAGCTCTCAATAACCTGGCTCCCCCCTACCTCTCCGATCTTCTCGAACCATATGTCCCCCCGCCCCCCGCTCCCTCAGGTCCAGTGAAGCCAACCTCCTGAAGGTCCCCAAGGCCAAGTACCGCATCTGGGGGGACAGGGCCTTCTATGTTTCGGCCCCCAAATTCTGGAAGGAACTCCCTAACCATCTCAGAGTTGCTCCCTCTCTCCTCTCTTTCAAAACCTCTCTCAAAACCCACCTCTTCAGGATAGCTTTCGTTTATCCTTTTATCTTTTTAACCCTGTACTGTTGTTGTATCCATTATGTTTTGCTTTGGGGTTTTTTTCTTAATAAAGTCTGTTCCTAGTGTTCCCATGTAAAGCGCTTTGGGTATTTAGAAAAGCGCTATATACATTTGAGCTATTATTATTTATTTATCAAGGAGCCTCTGCAGTTGAGAACATCACACCTGTGTGAAGTGAGCGGTGCAACAGTACCATGTGGGGGTCCCTGCAACATGCAGACCCCCAGGAACACGCCCGGGGGACGGACGGACTCGGTTCCGGCAAGCCTTCCCGTGTCCGAAACAGTCTATAAATGACAGAATTACGGTGTTGCAGCTTTCCGTGCTCGGACACAGGGACACACATTGCTACGCAGTGGAGCGGTTTAGCTCGTTGATTTATGATGTGCCGAATTATGAGTACCCCTTTTGGTGTTCTGACCTGAGATCAGATTCATACGAGGTTGTCCACTGGACACACACTGGTCTGATTAACCCATTCTGACCTAAGATCAGATTCTAAAAATGTCAGTCGTTCTTCGATTTTTCAAAAATAGCAGACCTACAAGCTCGTAGCGCGCCACTCGGTGGCGCGCTATGAGCTTGTAGATCTGCTATTTTTCAATAGCTAAAGCATAACATGATGCTAACACCAAAATAGGTTCCCGTTCAGAATGGGTTAAGCATTATTTGAGCTACTTTAACCATTGAAAAATCATTTTGAAAAATCGTGAAAATGTGGCGCAACTCTTTGAATATATATTCTTTCAGAGCGAACGATTTTAACTCAAATCTTTGCTTCTGGGAGGGGGTCCCTGGAACAACATATTTTCAGATGGGGGTCGGCGGCCAATTACATATATTTTTGGGGGTCTGTGACATGAAAATGTTTGAGAACCACTGACATAGAAACATAGGTTTTTCTGAAAACTGTCGTGATTTAGAAGACGGCATTCGTAGAATCGTCCTCAGGTCTAAATGGGTTAAATTGCAACTTTGTCAATACTGCTCAGAATTATGTTGCTGAGATATCACTATTTTATATAGGACCTCATGCAGTGAGAGATGGATGTATATCTCTAGTCCTGGGAGCCGGGCTTATTAAAAAAAAAACACACTCATAAAGTCATAAAGGGACTTACCAGAAACAAAGCAATTTGGATCCCAAATGATAGTTTAAGAAGTACGAGTCAACCTTATTGTTTTGTTTTGTTTTTTTCCGATGTATATTAATATATTCCTGACTTTCAAATCAAACTTTGATTGTTTTGCTTTCATTAGATTACAACTATACACAAACACTGCACTAACAGAATCACTGCAGGACTGGCAGCGCATGCAGTAACATCTAGATCTTGTTGAGTTGAAGAAACTCGGATAGATATTATACAAATATACAGCTACACACACTAGACTCACAATCACAAACGGTATTAAAGTCAATGAGATATATTGTAGTATAATATTGTTTTGCATCTTTGTGACAGGCCTAAACATTCTCCCCTTCCGCCCCACACACACACACAGGAACAGTTTTGACGTGGGGTTTTGACATACAATAACGTTGGAAATATTCAAATTTTCTCCTTACGCAACAAGGTCGGTTCCCATCGGCCGATCGTGAGAAAAACAATCGACACTAACTCCCCCAGAGTTAGTGTCGAAGTGTCCTTGAGCAAGACTCTGAACCCCCTAATTGCTCCTGATGTGCTGGTTGGTGCCTTGCATGGTTTCCTCCGCCATCGGTGTGTGGATGGGTGAATGTAATGCACAATCTACTGTATGTAAAGGTGTGTGAATGGGTGAATGTAATGAATCTATATAAAGCGCCTTTGCTATATAAATGCACCATTATTATTATTTTTATTATTATGTCTCAGTTCAAGTTTAAGTAAAATCTCATGCCATTTAGTCGACAAAAACTTGACTATAGAACCAAGTGTAAAAGCAGGCCTTACGATGACAGCAAGACACCACCAAAACATCTATCTATCTATCTATCTATGTATGTATGTATGTATCTATGAGTCTATGATCATCAGGCCTTACGATGCCAGCACGGCACCACCAAAACACAACACTAAAGGTAAAACATCTCAAAACATTTTACACTTTTGCCATTTAGAAATAGCAGATAATATACAAGCAAAGAGATAAGATAAGAGCGCCCCGCCCCGCCCCTCACCTCTCACAGGTGCCATCGTTGAGGGGCGCTATCCCCTCCCATGTCCAGCTTTGACGGTTTGTGTGAACATGAACATTGTGTAAACACAAACATTGAAGGCAAAATTGTGATTGGCCAGAATGAGATGAGATCATTAATATATTTATTTGCATATTTATGTATTTATTTTTCCATGACTTTATAAACTTTTTCATTTATTCATTGATTTGTTTAGTTTTTTTTAGATATGGCAGGTCTTAGCCCTCCATAGTTTCTTACGCTGTGAACAACCCTTGTGCCATTGCTGCTCACTGGGTGAAGTTGGTCTGTTATAGTCCTCTCCCTAAAACCTGACAGGTTGTAGGTCGTGTACAACAAGCTACCTCGGCAACAGCAAGCCCAAACAACTTCTGCCATCATGTACTGTATGTGGCCGTTTGCTCACAAATACTGACAACACGAGGTAGGTATTTTTGGTGAAGATATGCAAAACTCAGATTGACTGCTGAAACATTGTAACAATATATGATGTTTGGGAAATACTTCCAAACCGCAGTAGACTGTGACATGTTGGCGGTGAGCCAGCCTGCATGTGTATCAGTGTTGTATTTGTCGACTAAAACTATGGCGAAAAATGTTCGTCGACTACCTTTTTTCACAGACGAAAACTAAATGGAAACTAAATGAAAACGAAGCTACGATGACTGAAGCTAAGACTAAATATAGTGACAATTTTGTCAACAAATATAAACTAGACTAAAATGTTAGGAAGGGACTAGTGGACAAGAGATCCACTATGTCATTTTACACTTGGTTGCATGCTGAAAATAGCCGATCTACAAGCTGAGCTTGTAGATCAGCTATTTTCAGCAAGTGTAAAAACATTACGACGGCATCAAGGCCCGCCCAAAATACATTTTAGTCGACTAAATCAACTGTAGATTTAGTCGACTAAAACTAAACACTAAAACATTCCAGGTGACTAAAATGTGACTGAAACTAAATGAAAACCATTGAAGAGACTATGACTAAAATTAAAATCAAAACTTGCTACGAAAAAGTCCTCCACAAACTCAGGTGGTTCCTCGTCAATAATGACGGGTTGTGTTTTGGAGGTGTTGATACTGAGTCCAACCTGCAGTCTGCTTGTAATAATGTTTTTTTTTGCGGACAGTAGGCTGACAGGAAATGGGGGAGAGAGATGGAGGGATGGGCTACTGGCCTGGACCGCTGAGCCACGGCCCAGGCCCGCCCCAAGGTGCCTGGACCGCTGAGCCACTGTGGAGTTATTCATACCATTTGATACTTTTTGCTATATGTTGTATGCATGGAATTGCATGGCACCCTATGGAGCAGGGAGTTCCCCATTTTAGCTGGCCACCAACCGACCCCCTGGGTAGGTCAGGTCCGCCTCCATGGGTTAAACAGCAATAAAGAACAGTTTTCTCTCTCTTTTCTTCAAACAACCTACTGAGGAGACATCCCAGTGATCTGATCAAGCTTTAGATAGGCCTTGCAACTAAGAATTGAGCCGTGTAAACACACGATCTAACATCTAAATGGACTAACGGTATGTTCATTCTATCTCTGTAATAACAATGTATCATCGCATATAGTATACCAGTTAAATAGCTGTAAACATAATGTGCTATTTGTGTTTTGTTTTCCATACAGGTTTTAATTACCTGATAACCACTGATCACCACTGATCTACCTGATCACCACTGATCTGATTTAATTATTACTGTCTTGTTTAATCTTGCTATTCTCGCAATCTAGAGTTTAGGCCAACAGGCAGACTGAATCCATTTGTAAATACTACCAGTCTGTACTTTGATTATGTGTAATAAATAATGTAAAAGACATTGGTTTGGATTATTTAAACAAACACTGGAATAACAGTTTCACGCTTTAGCAACAGTATATATCTGAGTAATTCGCCTAATAGAAACTATTTAGATGTTATAGGCCTTCACAGGGGCCTTAGGTCTGATAGAATTACCTCAATTGTGCACGATTTAACAAATCAATTAAGTAGGCAGCAATAAAGGTGAAAATATTAGATTCCGGGACAGCCACGGCCCCGAGGTGCCTGGACCGCTGAGCCACGGCCCAGGCCCCAAGGTGCCTGGACCGCTGAGCCACGGCCCAGGCCACCTGTCTGCTTGTAGATCGGCTACTCTCAAATGGCCGAGATGTACAGTAACACAGGGCTGAAGTGGTTAATGTACGTTTTGTAATAATAATAATAAAACTCTATCAAGCAACCAGTAACTAAAGCTGTCAAAACAAAATGTAGTGGAGTAAAAACAAGTACAATATTTGGATCCGAGATGCAGTGCAAAAGTAGAGGTAAAAGTATTGGAAATTAGAAATACTCAAGTAAAGTACAAATACCTGATCAACATTGTACTATAATAAAGTACAGTACTTCAGTAAATGCATACTCGTATACTTAGTACCACCACTGCCTCTCTTACATCTCAGGCAAGAACATGTTATGAGAGACATTTCTGAGCATTTCTGTAGATATTTGATACAGACTTATATGTAGCATGTTATGTAGACAGCACTATAAATGCATTGTATGTAGTCATAGCACGTCATAGTTATGTATAGCATAGTATATATGTATAGTTTACATGTATAGTTTCATTATATAGATATTCCACTGTTACTTATTATTAGCTTACGCATGTTTCATGATAAATGCTTTTTATGCTTTTTTGTTCTTGCTTAATGTAAATCGCTCTGGATTAAGAGCGTCTGCTAAATGCCTAAATTGTAAATTGTTACGCAACAAAATGCAGAGTAAAGATCCTGCAAATCCAATAACACAAACAACCCCATGAGGACCGTCAAAGATCGCTTCAGAAATCATTTCCACCCGATTCCGAAATCAATGCCTTCCCGTTGGTCTGCTGATGGATTTTCATACAGGAATACAATGAGGAAATCCTATAGACTACACATGGTTTAGCCTCGCGTCAGAATAATTGGAATTCCATTAGGGTGCTTCCGTGTTTAAACCTTGTTTCAGTAGATAATATACAGCTACAGTGTTGTTTTTGGCAGCAAATTTTTCTTTTTAGTTTTAGTCATAGTCTCTTGAATATAGTTTTCATTCAGTTTTAGTCACATTTTTGTCACCTGGAATGCTTTAGTGTTAGTCTAGTTTTAGTCGACTAAATATAAGATTTTAGTCGACTAAATCTACAGTTGATTTAGTCGCCTAAAATGTATTTTGGCGGGCCTTGATGCCGTCGTAATGGCTGTTTTTACACTTGCTATTTTCAGCATGCAACCAAGTGTAAAATTAATTATACTGGATCTCTTGTCCACTAGTCCCTTCCTAACATTTTCGTCTGGTTTTTATTTGTTGACAAAATTGTCAGTATATTTAGTCATAGTTCTAGTCACCATAGCTTAGTTTTCATTTAGTTTCCATGTAGTTTGTCAGTAAAAAAGGTAGTCGACGAACATTTTTCGTCATAGTTTTAGTCGACGGAAACAACAATCACTGTAGGCTACATTCACAAAGATTGCAAGTTTCTGCATATATCTTAGGGGATACTTCCAGACGTGTCCAGAAATCTTAATTACAGATTTAGCCTGTACTGTATGATACTGAAGCTGATCTCAACACCTTTCAAAAAATATTTAAAAAAAAAACATAATCAGCAAGTTCTCCAACTTTTCTCCATAGTTTCCAAAGATGGTCAAATTAGCCATAGTGATTAATTTTCTCCATACTGCGTTGAAAAGCAGTCATGACTGATTGCCTTTATCATGTGATTATTGAAAAGCAGTCATGACTGATTGCCTTTATCATGTGATTATTCCCATTCCAACGACTACATTTCTTGTTCTGCCTGGAGATCAAACTAAATCATGTTCTTGTGCTTTAGAGTGAAAGTGGCAAAACAAATTAAATGAAATTTGATTAGCTCCGTTTGCGTCATCAGCGCATGGCATTTTGTTCATGATCTATTTGGTAGATTGTGTGATGAACACCACTATGTTGGTGACCCCATAGGCCTTTACTGTAGCATGGCCTGCTTTTCTAAATTAATAATATTTCTTTGCAGATCCACTTATTGGGCTTCGATATAAACGTTTGCATTTACCTCTCTGAACATCGACATGATCATTGAATTACCCCCAGAATGGCATATACTGTAAATCCCTTTAGAAAAGCCCAGAATATCGGAACGTTTGTTGCTGACTTTAGCAGAATATTAAAGAACAATATATTCTGTAATCACTCTATATTCTAGTGATATATCAGTTGTCAGCTTAGCTCGACTTAGCAATCACCAGCCCAGGATGTGTCCATGCAGGATAAGCAGATTGGTTCCAGTTGTACACTCTCTGAGTCACAGACCCATAAGGGTCCATTTGGTTCCATTTGTACACTCTCTGAGTCACAGACCCATAAGGGTCCATTTGGTTCCATTTGTACACTCTCTGAGTCACAGACCCATAAGGGTCCATTTGGTTCCATTTGTACACTCTCTGAGTCACAGACCCATAAGGGTCCATTTGGTTCCATTTGTACACTCTCTGAGTCACAGACCCATAAGGGTCCATTTGGTTCCATTTGTACACTCTCTGAGTCACAGACCCATAAGGGTCCATTTGGTTGCAGTTGTACACTCTCTGAGTTACAGACCCATAAGGGTCCATTTGGTTACTAACTATCATTTCCGTTGTGGTCCTCTGTATAATAGAGGGAGGGCAAATATCAGAATCGGTCAGAATCGGTATCGGCAGATCATATGACCCTGCAGATAATCAGAGATCGGATATCGGTCATAGTTTCATAATACTTTCATGATACTGATATTTTTCTGAAAAACCCATGTTTCTATGTCAGTGGTGCTCAACCTTTTTCATGTCAAGGACCCCCATAATTATCTCTATTGGGCCACGGACCCCCATTTGAAAATATGTAGTTCCAGGGACCCCCCCAGAAGCCAATATTTTAGTTAGAAATGTTCGCTCTGAAATATATATTCAAAGATTTGCGTCACATTTTCACGACTTTTCAAAAATAGCAGACCTCGAGTGGCGCGCTACGAGCTTGTAGATCTGCTATTTTTCAATAGCTAAAGTGTAACATAATGCTTAAAACACCAGAAGGGGTTCCCACCTAAAATGGGTTAACACATTTAGACCTCAGCTCGATTCTACACAATGTCTTCGACATCCTGACAGTTTTCTGAAAACCCTATGTTTCTATATCGGTGCCAAGGAGTCTTATAGAATCATATGTATTTCAGTATCACCCGTTATTGCTTCCAAAATCATCGGACTTCCTACACACACACTTTCTGATATGAACAATAAGGCCATCACATGACTAGCACTCTCGATATCAAATGAAACTGATCATCCTCTGTATCACTTCTTTAACCTCATGCCATCTGGACAAAGATATACAGAACCTTGCCATGGAAAAAGGTCCGTTTTAGTAGGAGTTTAATTGTCCCCTCAGCCATCGCAGCATTAAACAAACTGCCCCGCCGATAGAATGGTTCTGTACACAGTGGGGACCTCATGTTTTTGTTTTTGTATTGTCTTGGTGTTATGTGCTCTGTGTTGTTTTTGATGTGGGTGTTGAACAGTTTGTGAAGACAAATATCCTTCGGGACAATAAAGATTATTATTATTATTATTATTATATTTGGCTGCAGACCCCGCATCTCAAAATATGACGCTAGCTCTGAAAGAATATATATTCCAAATTTGACAGTCAAACCATCTGTTCATTTCACTCAAATGCAACAAAGTACACCCGCTCTATACACTCTCAGAGCTGGAGCAGTATTCTTTTCTTTTTTTTTATGAATATTTAATACATTTTTAAACAACCAAATTAATTGTTAATACCAAATAACTATAGTACGTTCTGCCATGGTTGGAAGTTGGTCTCCCGATACAGTAAATTAGTTTGAAGTAAGGAGCAAAGCAGACTTAATGTATAGGGGGCAGACTTCTGATTTGATGGAATTGGTATCCTGAGTTGACCTGAAAATGTATTGTCTGTTTACCGAGAGCCAGAGAGAGAGAGAGAGATGAGGGGAGAGAGATATAGGGGGCAGACTTCTGATTTGATGGAATTGGTATCCTGAGTTGACCTGAAAATGTATTGTCTGTTTACCGAGAGCCAGAGAGAGAGAGATGAGGGGAGAGAGATATAGGGGGCAGACTTCTGATTTGATGGAATTGGTATCCTGAGTTGACCTGAAAATGTATTGTCTGTTTACCGAGAACCAGAGAGAGAGAGAGAGAGAGATGAGGGGAGAGAGAGACGCCTCTGTACTTTCTCTGTAAATATTATGATGACTAAAACTAAGACTAAATATACTGACAATTTCGTCAAAAAACAAAACTATACAAGACTAGAATGTTAGGAAGGGACTAGTGGACAAGAGATCCAGCATAAGTCATTTTACACTTGGTTGCATGCTGAAAATAGCCGATCTACAAGCTCACAACGCGTGGCGCTGCGACGCGTTGCGAGCTTGTAGATCGGCTATTTTCAGCAACTGTAAAATACATTTTAGTCGACTAAACCAACTGTAGATTTAGTCGAAAACTAGACTAAAACTAGACTAAACACTAAAACATTCCGGGTGACTAAAATGTGACTAAAACAAAATTAGGGCCCAGGCAGTGGCGTAACCGTCTGGGCACCCGACTGGTAATCCAGTCGCAGTGTGCCGCGGGTTCGACTCCCGAGCCCGACACGGCCTTCACTGCATGTCTTCCCCCATCTCTCTCCCGTTTCCTGTCAGCCTACTGTCTGTCCCTTAAAAAAAAAAAACAATAAAAGGCGTAAGCCGCAAAAAAAAAAAAACGTACAAAAAAAAAAAAAAAACTAAATTAGAAACTAGTCTAAAACTAGACTATAGGACTATAACTAAAATCAAAATTTGCTGCCAAAAACAACACTGCTATAGTATATAGGCCTATACGGTGCCACCAAACCATCTGCGGTTGATGATTAGGTGTAATATAAAAGGTGCACAAACGCGCCATGAAAGGAGTTATATTAACCCATTTAGGCCTGAAATAAAATGTCTTCTAAATCCTGACAGTTTTCTGAAATATACCTACTGTATGTTTCTAGGCCTATATCACTCAATATTTCATGTCAAGGACCCCCAAAAATGATCTGTAATTGGCCTCCGAGACACCCCCCCCCCCCCCATCTGAAAATATGTTGTTCCAGGGACCCCCCCCCCCCCCAGAAGCAATTTTTTTTTTTTAGTTAAAAACGTTTGTTCTGAAAAAATATGTTCCAAATTTGAAGCACATTTTCACGATTTTTCAAAAATAGCAGACCTACAAGCTCGTAGCGCGCCACTCGGTGGCGCACTATGAGCTTGTAGATCTGCTATTTTTCAATAGCTAAAGCATAACATAATGCTAGCACGAGGACAAACGCCGCCCCGCGCTAAAGGTCGACACAGACGTAGCGCGCCGTATACCGGCTGCCTAAATCAGGGCATTTGTGTTCGGCAATCAGTCGCCGCCACTCGCCTGCAGGTGAGAAGGCATTTGGCAGGCTGCATGTCACCCTTGGTCACCTTCATCCCCGCCTAGATTAGCCTTAAGCCGGAGACAGGGAGGGGGGGGGGGGTGTGCTATAACTGTTATCGTCAAGTGCAGACATGAGTCAGAGAGACACATCGGTACTAGCAAGACTCACAATCCCACTGAGCAATGGTCGGCTTTTAGACGGCTAAATGACCGAATAAAAAAATGGGGTAAAATTTGTTTTTTTAACGTTGTTTTAACGTCTATATATAGACAGTCTATATTTAGATCTTGATTAGCCTGGCTAATCAACTAAAAAACTTTCGTTTTTAGACTATTTTTACCCCCTTTTTTTTAGACATTTTATTTTGCCATTTAGCCGTCTATTAGACTACAAAAATGCTCAGTGGGGAGTTAGGTAGAGAGAGAGTGAGAGTGAGAGTGAGAGATGGTTGGGACCTTGGGAGCTGTGGTATGCGTCTCAGGACTCGTGCATACGTGCACATCACATGCATATATTATAATTCTCAGGAGGACTTCTCAAAATGTGCCGTATATATATATATATATATATATATATAAGCACAGAATAATGTATTTTTTATAAGGCTTAAAGATTGAGACTTTCATCCAGGCGTTTTTGAGCGAGCTACAATAAAGTAATAATTATGCCAATGACGCAACGCCAATTCAGCATATTTTGCAGATTGTGACATTTTGGTTACGAGAAACAACCCCCTTAAAAGAAACCTACTGTAAACTATTCTGTAAACAATGGATAAGGTACAGGAACATTGATTCACCAGCAGTCAGATATACTGTACAAATAACCTTTTGTCGATTCGCAATTATATAGGTCAGGGGTGAGCAACTTTGATGACGGAGAGGGCCACTGTATTTCCACATTTATAGTCAAATATAGCAAAAAGCTCAAAACGTGTCGCACATCGGCTATTTGAATTGAAATCCTCATTATTTTTTTGCTATTTTTAAATTGTAGTTAATTTGACATTTTCAAATGCCTTTAATTATGCTAACTAAGTACAAATACATTGGACGTAAAAGAGCGGGTCATGTTTGCATGTTTGTAATTCTAACAGCTGAAATCAAACGTGCTGTGGCGTGTTGAGAGCTTGTAGATCAGCTATTTTCGGGGCGCAACCTTGCATTCTTTATCTACTGGAGATTTGGCAGCCGTGCCGCGCTCGGGAATCATTTGATTAGTTGATTTGACCCCCCAATCCAACCGATTTGACCCCCCAATCCAACCCGTTGATGCCGAGCGCCAAGCAGGGAACGTTCAGAGCTACAGAGAGCTGAACAATAGCCTTCAGGGCTCTGTGTGGTTGACATAGCAACGAGAGTACGAGACCCTCCAACCCCCGGGAGCAATGAGACCCTCCAACCCCGGGAGCCTTCATGGAGCACACGCGGGAGTTCTGGGAAGCTGCGGCTGTCAAGATATCTGGGCAGAGCCAATCAGGCGTGCTTCGCTGTATACGAACCGGCAGGGGAGGAAGAGGCGCGTCGCACGCACGCACGCACACACACACGCACACACTCACGCGCTGTGTGTGTGTGTCGTGCGTGTGTACGTACATGCAAGCGCGCACACACAAAAAGGTTGCCTAGTAGATGTGCAATCATCCAGCCAGTTGACATCGTTTACACGCCCGTACGCACACGCGTACGCTAAAACACACACACACACACATATTCACCCTGCCTACCCTGCAGTGAACACTGATCGCACGCAGAGATTTCTTGGTCTCGAGACGCCAACTCGCCTCCCTGTTTGACCAGGCGAGGCGGGGTTAAACTGATATCCTCGGGGGGAGGGGGGGGGGGGGGGGTGGTTGGGTGAGTGCCTGGAGGAGCATGTATGTGTGTGTGTGTGTGTTGTGTGTGTGTGTGTGGGGGGGGGGGGGCGTTGGGGTGACTGGGGTTTCAAGGGATGCAATTAATCTCTATCAGAATGCAACCCTTTTAGGTGTAATTAGAAATGAGCTCGCCTTACGGCCCCGCGTGCGTCCCAGTGTCCTATAGAGGCGCAGGGCGAAGGGGTGAAGTGTCTCTACTTCGAGACCAAAGGATATAATTTGTCTCGCTAACGAGGATGTTAATATCGATTGGAATGAAAGCAGGCCGGGGGGGGGGGGGGGGGGGAGGAGAGGATCAGAATGCAGTCCTCTTCGGTCTGCGTTCTCTCCTCTCTCTCCGTATTGATTTACAATAGTTGACCGAGTCATCACGAGCTTCCAAAACACGCCGTGGATATATACCGTCTCATCTGTGTGCTTAGAGGGCAGTGTTGATTTAGTCGACTAAAACTATATAAGACGAAAAATGTCCGTCGACTACCTTTTTCTCCAATGACGAAAACTAAATGGAAACTATAAATGAAAACTAAGCTATGATGACTAAAACTAAATATACTGACAATTTCGTCAAAATAAAAACTAGACTAAAATGTTAGGAAGGGACTATACTATAATAATACAATACTAAAACTTTATTTGTATAGCACCTTTCATGACATGAAATGCAGCTCAAAGTGCTTTACAGAACAATGGAGAATAAAAGAAAAGCAAGGCAACGACAAAAAACAAGCAGTAATGAAATACAGTGAGGACATGAATAACAAAAAAATATATATATAAAAAAAAAAGATCAATTAAAAGCAATGTTGTAGAAGTGGGTCTTGAGCTGAGCTTTAAAAATGTCTACAGAGGCTGCCTGACGAAGGTACAGTGGGAGCTTGTTCCATGCCGACGGCCCGTAGAAGCAAAAAGCTGCTTCCCCGTATTTTTTAGTTGCCATTTTTTTAGGCAAAGCGAGCAGGCCAGCAGTGGAAGACCTTAGGGGGCGGTTTGGGACATATTTAGGCAGGCAGTCATGTAGGTAGGAAGGTGCGAGACCATTGAGAGCTTTATAGACAAGTAAAATAATTTTAAAATCAATCCTAAAAACAACCGGAAGCCAGTGCAGTGATGACAAAACTGGAGTAATATGTTCTCTCATCTTAGTTCTAGTTAAAACTCTGGCTGCTGCATTTTGGACAAGTTGTAATCTGTCAGTTGTTTTCTTAGGCAGTCCTGAAAAAAGTGCATTGCAGTAATCAAGCCGAGAAAAAACAAAGGTGTGGATTAGCGTTTTTGCATCGTCCAAGGACACATAGGCTCTGATTCGTGCAAGGTGAAAAAAGGCAATCTTGGTAACATGATTAATGTGTGAATTAAAATTCAATTCAGAATCAATAATAACCCCCAGGTTCTTTACTGTACCGTTACTTTCTACAGTCAGGTTGCCAAGTCTGCTTAATATTGATTCTTTCTGTTCACTAGAACCGATTATGAGAACTTGTGTCTTATCCTCATTTAGCTTGAGAAAGTTCTCACTCATCCAACATTTAGTGGACAAGAGATCCAGCATAAGTCATTTTACACTTGGTTGCATGCTGAAAATAGCCGATCTACAAGCTTGTTGATCGGCTATTTTCAGCAAGTGTAAAAAGGCCCGCCAAAATACATTTTAGTCGACTAAACCAACTGTAGATTTAGTCGACTAAAATCCTATGATATTTAGTCGACTAAAACTAGACTAAACACTAAAACATTCCGGGTGACTAAAATGTGACTAAAACTAAATTAGAAACTAGTCTAAAACTAGACTATAGGACTAAAACTAAAATCAAAATTTGCTGCCAAAAACAACACCGCTATAGAGCGTCGCAGTCCCTCCCCCTTTCAGAACAACGAACGGCCCAGGAAATGAATACCAATGCATTTTTCCCATAGGCATTTCTTAAATGATTTATTTAAAGACCTTTTAAGCGTCGTACGAAGCCAACTCTTGTCGTGACAAATCATGACAACAAACACAATTTTTCGGGCCAAACAAAGAATTAGAAAATAGGAAAAAAAACGGCAGGTTACAACACATTTTTTTGTTGGTTTTCTTCTTTGTAATTATTTGAAAAATCGAAGAACCACTGACAGAAACATAGCCTTTTCAGAAAACCGGCAGGATTTAGAAGACATTTATAGAATCTGATCTCAGGTCGAAATGGATTAAATGCAAAAGCGCGGACCACCGTTGGCAATCCATCTCATAAACCTACAAATATTTGATTCATAATCTGCCGGTAATGACTTTTTGCCATCGGAGTCGCGTTTCATCCTAACCTGGTTTCAGACGGCGCTGGAGGGCTGTTTTCCATCCCTGGAGGGCTCGTTCCCATCCCTGCGGGGGTTAACTGCATAAAGAGAACATTAGGATTGTATAATGAGCACATTTTATCCAATATAGAATCACATCGTTTAAAAAGAAATGACTTTCAGGCCAAACGACGTCGCCGTGTCCTACGAAAGCACAACACTGCTTCATATGCAACTGCATGCGCTGTGTCTACAGTTGATTTAGTCGACTAAAAGGTTTTTACACTTGCTGAAAATAGCAGATCTACAAGCTCACAACTGCTATTTTCAGCATGCAACCAAGTGTAAAGTGGCTTATAGTGGATCTCTTGTCCATTAGTCCCTTCCTGACATTTAGTCTAGTTTTTATTTGTTGACGAAAATGTCAATATATTTAGTCTTAGTCATCATAGCTTAGTTTCCATTGACAACACTGTCTCTAATGTTGCAAGGTTTACCATCTCAAATCACACACACACACACACACACACACACACACACACACACACACACACACACACACATACACACATACACACATACACACACACACACACACACACACACACACACACAGAACAGTTTGTCTTGCCATGACTGTCTCTGTAAAAAAGAAAAAAAATGTATAGTATGGGTCAGTGCACTTCTGGGCATCTGTGTTGTGGGGCGGGGGGGGGGGGGGGGGGGGAAGAGAGAGAGATGAAAATGATATGCCATTGATGTTTTCAATGATAAAACCGCAGGCTGAAACGCATGGCTTATCCCCCCCCCCCCCCCCCCCCCCCCGATGGGTTCAATGTGAACCATGATGAGACCAGATTAGGTATCATTAACCAATGCTGGGCATGAGGAACCCCCTTTTGGTGTTTTAAGCATCATGTTATACTTTAGCTATTGAAAAATAGCAGATCTACAAGCTCATAGCGCGGCCTGAGCTTGTAGACATATAATTTTGGGGGTCCTTGACATGAAAATGTTTGAGAGCCACTAATACAGAAACGTAGGGTTTTCAGAAAACTATCATGATTTAGAAGACATTTGGAGAATCGTCCTCAGGTCTAAATGGGTTAAAGAACCACTTCACCACTTTTCAACCTATATCTTCATATAAATCGGTGCTCACTTAATATTCATGTTAAAACAGCACCATTTCTTCCTACTCGGTCTGTGTCTAGCCCCTCCTATATACAGGTTTAATGTTTGTGTCACAATGTGTGTCAGGTTGAGGACCCAGATGCAGAACAAGCAGGCAGGCAGGTAGCCGCAATTTGCAACTCTAGATTTTTTAAATAATGGGATGAATCTAGAGTTGCAATACCCTCTATTGACTCCCCACGTCAAGAAATTCTGTGCAGGTGATTATTTTTCTAAGTGATGGAGTTTGGAAGCACTCGTCGTATGTCACTGAACGGCCCTGCGTACCACCTGAGTGGGGAGTCAATGGAGGGTATTGCAACTCTAGATTCATCCCATTATAAAAAAATCTAGAGTTGCAAATTGCGGCTAGCAGGCAGGTAAAGTCCAGCATTTATTAGACAAAGAACACTAAACAGCTTACATGGTGACGAGGTAACAGCAGGACAAAACAGGCAGGAACACACAGTAACATCAAACTTGGATCTAGCAGTGTGAGAGCAGAATGAGTCCAGTACTTATAGACTACAGGCTGATAGTGAAGCAAACACAGGTGAGTGTCATCAGGCAACTGCAGGCTAATGACAGAATGGAGACAGGTGTGTAGTAACCAGTGTTGGCAAAATATTACTTTAACACTAATATACTACTTATTACTTTAAAAAAAAGTAATAAAGTTACACTACTTATTACTCCCTGGGAAAAGTAACTAGTTACTTATTACTTTACTTATTACTTTTTTCTCTCGCCCCTAGTAATTGCATATTTTGTCCCCAAAAGTATTTTTGTACACATAGATTAGAAGTAGATTTCGACGTGGAATATAGCTTCTTCCGTATGCACAACTTGCAGCGGACAATAATGTTCATCTTGTCTCGATCGCAGACATACTCAAAATAATGCGAATACTTCCAAGTATTGAATGTTATAACGCTTTGTTGTGCCGGTGTCTCTGTCTCCTCCACCTCCTCCATGCTTAGTTTGTTTACGTCTCTTCTCTCTAACAGTGCAGTCTAACGAGTTACACACACTAGTTTAGGTTGTTGTTCCGTGTTCCAGACGGTTTAAGGCCCGCCCTTCTGCATCCGATACTTCACACATCGTTTCCGTATCCGCTCTAGAGTCTAGATCTAGAGCGGATCAGCAGTCTGCAAAGCAACTTGACCCCTATCCAGTCTACCATTATAAATAAACACTCAAACCCACAGTTCCACCAAGGCTCGTGAAAATAGTAATAATATTACTTTTGAAAAAAAGTAAATGTAATATTATTACTCAAAATGTGAAAGTAACTAGTTAAGTTACATATTACTGGAAAAAAGTAATAATATTACTGAAAGTAGTATATTACTTAAGTTACTTGCCAACACTGGTAGTAACAGGGGATAAGGTGAGACAAGACAGGCAACAACTATAAACCCTAAAGACATCACTACAAAATGAGGGTATACAGTAAACAGTTCACAGTGAGATCATGAGTTTGTTTTTAGTTCAATGTTTGTTTTAAAAACACCATTAACAAAAAAGATCATTTGTTTGTTTGTTTTACACCATCATTACATCACCTATCACTTCACACGTGTGTGATTTTTTAAATATTTAGATTTGTATTATCGTGAGAACGATGGCTTCCATTTTCGCATTGCAACTTTTCAGGACTAGAAAGCCTGCAGTTTCTATTTAATTAGCTTGGATTCCCCATCGATGATGTCACTGGTGGACGGGTTTCTGAACTGCTCTTATGAGACACTGACTGAGTAGAATTATTATTATTATTTTTGCTATTTTTGCTATTATTAATGAGTACCAATTTTATGAATATAGTTTGAAAAGTGGTGAAGTGGTCCAACTCTTTCAGCGCCACTTGGTGGTCACCAGTTTTGGCTTTCGTTGCCAATTAGCCCATTATAATTAAAATAAGAAAATGTAATTATATTATGCATGTCAACACCTGCACACCAGATTAGAGGAATTTTCTAAATATGTGACTAAATATGTGACTGAGGGACTGCCATTGGATTTTTTTGAATTTTCGTTTTTTTCATGTCATGTGAAAGCAGGGAATCATAGCTTCAAATTGACATATTGGTTGTTCAGTTCAAAAAAATGTGTCTTATCGTCCTTGGCAATCAGTGCATAATTGGATTAATCTCGTCTTGTCGTCCATGGCACTTAAACTGATATATTTAAGAGCCCAAACAACATTCCCCGCTCCCGTCCCGTCTTGTCTGGGTCGTCTCAGCCTCCCTGAATGACCCTGACCTGACCCGCTGCGCTGCACTGCGACCCGGCCCGCTGCGCTGTGGCGCTGAGGCGCGACACGACACGGCACACACACAGCCACTTGTCACATCTTTCTCTCAGCGCCGGGCGGAGAAATGGAGTTTGACTCGGGCTGTTTGTGCCTGGAAGCCTCCCGGGGCCGGTATTAAAAAGGCATTGCAGCGATGTTGACAGGAATACATTTATCGGGATCGTGTCTCCTTTCAAAAGGAGGGCGGCTGGCGGCGGGGGCTATAGAGCGCTCATGGTCGCATCAGGCTGGTTTTATGCCATTTGATCTCCAAAACGTACGCCTATATTGGATAGTTGTTTCTGCCTCTGTTGCAGCGGGCCGATACCGCGCGGTGCCGCATCAGACACATATCCTCATGTTAAGGATAAGTAGGGAGGATCAAAAAGACATTTTGACGAGTATACCGCCTTTGTAGTCTGTCAGCACAATGCTGTGTGTGTGTGTGTGTGTGTGTTCTATCATAGATTTAAAAAAAATACGTTCTTTTTTTTTAATATATCCGGGATCTGTCTGAAAGTAATTTTTAGTTTGCCAAAATGTAATATGAGCCATATTATTATTATTATTATCTCTGCCTTTTCTTTGTCAGTCATTTGCAATGACTGTAAAGGACCGTAAGAGACCAGATTCTACTGAATGTCTTCTAAATCCTGTCGGTTTTCTGGAAATAAAACGAAAAAACTATGTTTCTATATCAGTGGTGCTATAAACAATTTCACGTCAAGGACACCCCCCCCCCCCCCCCCATAAAATGAAACCAAATGGATCCGCAAGGGACGGTTATACACTCAAGAGTTAAAGATCTAATAAGGGTCCATTTGGTTACCAGCTCTCTATCATTTAGCTGCATGGGGACCACCTGGGACCACCCTCAAGGGACCACTGGTGGTCCCCAAACCACTGCTCTATAGCTGGGGACCACCTGGGACCCCCTCAAGGACCACTGGTGGTCCCCGGACAACATGGGGACAACCTGGGGACCACCTGGGGCCCCCTCAAGGACCACTGGTGGTCCCCGGACAACATGGGGACAACCGGACCGCCTGGGACCCTCTCCAGGACCACTGGTGGTCCCCGGACCACATGGGGACCACCTGGGGACCACCTGGGGCCCCCTCAAGGACCACTGGTGGTCCCCGGACAACATGGGGACAACCTGGGGACCACCTGGGGCCCCCTCAAGGACCACTGGTGGTCCCCGGACCACATGGGGACCACCTGGGACCCCCTCAAGGACCACCTGCGGTCCCCGGAACATTGTCCTAGAAGAAATGGTGACTTGCAAACAAGGGAAGCTGAACTGATTTAATACCATCTCTACGGTCGGTATACCTTTACCGCGCCTCCATCTCCATTTTCTCTAATGTTGCAAAGTTTACCATCTCAAATAAACAATACACGCGCAGTCGCGCACACGCTCACATGACACACACGCCGAAATCTGTGTCTGAGTGTGAGACGCATTATGGTGGAAGTATAAGACTATCTAGGTTCTGATAACATGTGTCTGAGTGTGAGACGCATTATCGTGGAAGTATAAGACTATCTAGGTTCTGATAACATGTGTCCCAGAACGCAAATAAACCCCAAAATGTCTAATTTCAGCAAATAATTGGCTGACAAAATTTGTCAGCTAATTATCATTTGCTGAAATGAGACATTATTTATTATCATTATTTTTTTAATATAACAAGAAGAAGCGCATTTACATATAAATTAAACCACAGGTATTATTCATGGTATGCAGGGATGTATACATAAGTGTTATGCCTCCAAAACTGGGACTCTATCGAAGTAATGACAGAGTTACTGGCGAGTAATGACAGGGGGATCACACACACACACGTCTCAGAATGGGCCCCTCGCAGTGCCCCGTGCCAGTATATATCTGTATCATGTGCATTATTTTGGAGGAAGGAAGGACGACACCGTCTAAGGAAATCATTTGTTTCCTCTTTCTTTTTTGTGTGCAATCCACCCTCCAGCGGAACACACACACACACATCAGTCTTCTCTCTCTCTCTCTCTCTTATACCCCTGCATGCACAGCGTGGCGTAAAGGCGTGACAGAGAGTTGCTGACTCCAGGAAGGCTCGTCTCATCTGCTAAGCGTATTATCGATCCATCTTTAGAAGCCTTTATACCTGAAAGAAAGAGAGACTTAATTTCTTTTTTTTTCTCCCCCTCCTTTCTGTCAGCGAGAGCTGTCTTATGTTCTCGCAGGTCGAGGTTCCACGGAAGTCAAACCGTTACGATGCATCGCGTGTTTTTATTGCTTTTGGATATAGTTACATGCAGACAGGCAGCACCTGTTAAGGTCGCATATAACGACCATCCAGTGTTGTTACACACAGACACGGGCAGTGTTGTTTTCGTCGACTATAAAGCGAAAAAAGTTCGTCGACTACCTGTTTTCACCGAGGAAAACTAAATGGAAACTAAGCTATGATGACTAAAACTAAGACTAAATATATTGACAATAATAGTCAACAAATAAAAAATAGACTAAAATGTTAGGAAGAGATTCAGTATCCTTTGATGTCTATGTGTGCACATCCCTGTTTAGCAGGTTCCGAATGTTTGACAGAAACATATATATACGCCCCGATGAAAGAACATCACAAAATAGTCATCATCCCTGCGCTGTAATCTGCAGAACATGTCACACACAGCTAGGCAGCGGTCTCGCTATACATGTATGAACACCATTTGATTTTACATTATTATTTTGATTGTACAGTCAGTCAACAAGGTGACTCCTCTTCTCTTCCACTGACACTAAACACTGCATTTACTTTTGAAAGACAAGCCTGTACGGAAAGCAACGCTAAAGTCACTATGCTGCTGTGTCCACAGGGGGGGGGGGGGGGGGGGAAGAGAGAGAGAGAGAGAGAGAGAGAGAGAGAGAGAGAGAGAGAGAGAGAGAGAGAGAGAGAGAGAGAGAGAGAGAGAGAGAGAGAGAGGGGTGGTCGCACCGTGTCTATTGATTGCATTTTCAACATGACTGCTAAATGTAACACTAGATTGCTCCCACTGTGGATGATATGCACGGACGTGATTATAGGTTAGCTGTAATGAAAAGAAGGAGGGGAATACAAAATAATAATACAATTAAAGATAAGATAAGGGCACAATTAAGGCCTGTTCTAGCACCTGGGGGGGGGGGGGGGCACTAGCACGTCAATCATATGAATGCACCTCCTTCGTCGACTAAAACTATGACGAAAAATGTCTGTCGACTACCTTTTTCCACTGAGGAAAGCTAAATGGAAACTAAATGAAAACTATAAGCTATAGTATGATGACTAAAACTAACTAAATATACTGACGATTTTGTCGACAAATAAAAACTAGACTAAAATGCTATAGGAAGGGGCTAGTGGACAAGAGATCCAGTATAAGTCATTTTACACTTTGTTGCATGCTGAAAATAGCCAACAAGCTCACAACGCGTCGCAGCGCGACACGTCGTGTCATTGACATTTAGTCGACTAAAACTACACTAACACTAAAACATTCCAGGTGACTAAAACTAAATTAAGTTCCATTCCAAAGACATACAGTGACAGCATACTTTAAAAAGATGGGTTTTTTTTGGGCTTATGACACACACACACACACACACACACACACACACACACACACACACACACACACACACACACACACACACACACACACACACACACACACACACACACACACACACACACACACACACACACACACACACACACACACACACACACACACACACACACACACACACACACACACACACACACACACCTTCACATGCCCAGCAAAGGCAATCGTTAAAAGCCTCTTTTTTCCGCTGCCATTAAGGTCTAATGTATCAGTGGTGATATGCAGTCAATTGCATTTGACAGGCGGCTTCTAGAACTTGACCTGGGTCGTCTGGTGACAGAACCCGGCCCGTTTGTTCAGTTTCCTCTGACTCTGAGCAACGTGCGGTACGGTTATGATCGCTCTGATTGCTCTTGTTGTAAATCACTGTGGATGATGCGCCCATCATGGCGATCATGCCAGGGAGTGAGTGAGTGTGAGAGTTTGTGTGTGTGTGTGTGTGTGCTAGATTAAACTAGATTAAACATAAATTATACTTTACTTTTAGAGTGGGGTGTGAGTAGTCAGTTGTATCAGTAGTACAGCAGTGCATGTATGGATGTGTGAGAATGTATAGTGTATGTGCAGGTGCATTAACGAAGGACCAATTAAACTAACTCAAAAGAACCAAAACCAAACAATGTTTCCTGAGTAGGGGTGAGAGGGAGAAAGGCCTGACCAGCCTGCTTAAATACTCCTAGCCAGATTGGAGTCAGGTGTGCCTCTTCCTCTAGGCACACCCCTGCAGGCTGGTCCCCTCCTCCTACACATGGGAGAACACCATCAGAACACAGCAACATCACACAAACAAGATGGGTCATCACAGCGTGCATGTGTGGCCTATAGCACTTGCCATAGCCTCGACCACCTTACAGGTGTATGCAAAAGCTACATTTATACATAATTTAGATTTAAAACTTAGCATATTACTACATTTATAATTTAGCATTTTATGTAGACATAATGCACTCTTTATAGTGTAGCTTCACTGCACAGATAATGTACCGTTGGACGGATATTAGGTTCTTAGCTTATACGTATGTTTCTTTATGACTATTTCTACGTATATGTGATGTTTTACCATGTGTTCTTCGCTTTCTGTAAATGGCTCTGGATTATAAGTCTGATCAATTAATATCGTCAACATATTTATGTCTTATATAGTTTTAGTCGTCATACTGTAGCTTAGTTTTCATTTAGTTTCCATTTAGCTTTCTGCAGTTGGAGAAAAGGTGTAGTCGAAGAAAATAAATTGTCACGGTATTTTGTGCAAAAACGGCCTGGGCCGCGGTCGAGCGGTCCAGACGTGGGCAGGTATTCCAGCCTGACGGCGTGTCGCGGGTTCGAGTCCCGATCCCGACGACCTTTGCCGCATGTCTCCCCCCCCCCCCTATCCCCTGTCGTAATACTGTAGAAATCTATCAATAAAGCCAAAAAATATCTTTAAAAAAAAAAAAACACTGCAAAACAATGAATAGAAAATAAACCGAATCAAAAACACAGAAGCAGAGCAAAGACATAAAAGCCGTTTATAAAAGCCAAAAGCACGACGCAGCCATCATCAGATCCTCATGTGAGCTCCTCAGATTCCTATAAGAAAAAAAAAAAGCTAGCTGCCCGTCAAGAGATCGCGATCGTGATCCGGGAGCGAGAGATCAACGGAATAAAGTGAAACGCCAATTTGTCTTGACGCGTTAAGTTCTGACTTGATCATATTACGACGCCACCGGTGCCCATAATGGACACGATGAACGCCGGACTCTTTGTAGGGCTGACATCACAAAAGATTTGGTTACCTAACACTTAGAGGCTCCTGACCTTGGCAAGGTGCACGTCGGTAGAGTGCATTACGGACGACTTGCTGGCACCCCTCTGTCTCCCGAAACCAGAGGGGTTTTCACTTTTTCCAACCCTTTTCATATCAAGGTCCATTATTTATTCAGTCAATTGAGCCGCGCACGGACCACCACCGTTTGATGACATTCAGCCTCTCACCCAGTCAGACTAAAGAATGTATCGTTGTATCGTTGGAAAAAGATTTTGGTCCAACAATTCCAACGCTGTACTGATGTTGGCGCCATTGAACGTTGATCAAAAATAATTATTCTACATTCTCTAACTGTGTAGACTTCTTGTAAATCAAGTAATGCAGATTTTTGCAGACAACAATGTAACTCTTGAGAGCGTGTAAGTATATTTAATTTTACACTCTCAATAGTTATAGATCTATATATAATTTAAAAAAAAACGTGACGGTAGTCTCAGAGATGAGCGATATTTAAACTAGGGAACGGTG
This sequence comes from Protomyctophum parallelum, assembly GCF_964188405.1. Taxonomy (NCBI): domain Eukaryota; kingdom Metazoa; phylum Chordata; class Actinopteri; order Myctophiformes; family Myctophidae; genus Protomyctophum; species Protomyctophum parallelum. Next base: position 27,867,501 of record NC_139714.1, on the reverse strand, counting down.
AATGCATTGTACGTGCGGTCGTGCGTCGTGTAAACTGGTGGCCACACACACACACACACACACACACACACAAACAGGTGGTCCCCCCTCCTTTCCTCTTTACATAGATGGTGCATTACATTCACCCATTCACACACCTTTACATAGATGGTGCATTACATTCACCCATTCACACACACCTTTACATAGATTGTGCATTACATTCACCCATTCACACACCTTTACATAGATGGTGCATTACATTCACCCATTCACACACCTTTACATAGATGGTGCATTACATTCACCCATTCACACACCTTTACATAGATGGTGCATTACATTCACCCATTCACACACCTTTACATAGATGGTGCATTACATTCACCCATTCACACACCTTTACATAGATGGTGCATTACATTCACCCATTCACACACCTTTACATAGATGGTGCATTACATTCACCCATTCACACACCTTTACATAGATGGTGCATTACATTCACCCATTCACACACACGCACACATTCAGACACCTTCACATAGATGGTGCATTACATTCACCCATTCACACACACACACACACACACACACACACACACACACCTTTACATAGATGGTGCATTACATTCACCCATTCACACACACACACACACACACACACACACACACACACACACACACACACACCTGTACATAGATGGTGCATTACATTCACCCATTCACACACCCACACACCTTTAAATAGATGGTGCATTACATTCACCCATTCACACACACACACACACACACACACACACACACACACACACACACACACACACACCTTTACATAGATGGTGCATTACATTCACCCATTCACACACACACACACACACACACACACACACCTTTACATAGATGGTGCATTACGTGCATTACATTCACCCATTCACACACACACACACACACACACACACACACACACACACACACACACACACACACACACACACACACACACACACACACACACACACACACACACACACACACACACACACACACACACACACACACACACACACACACACACCTTTACATAGATGGTGCATTACATTCACCCATACATTCACACACCTTTACATAGATGGTGCATTACATTCACCCATTCACACACACGCACACCTTTACATAGATGGTGCATTACATTCACCTATTCACACACCTTTATATAGATGGTGCATTACATTCACCCATTCACACACACATTCACACACCTCCACATAGATTGTGCATTACATTCACCCATTCACACACACATTCACACACCTTCACATAGATTGTGCATTACATTCACCCATTCACACACACATTCACACACCGTCACATAGATTGTGCATTACATTCACCCATTCACACACACATTCACACACCTTCACATAGATTGTGCATTACATTCACCCATTCACACACACATTCACACACCATCACATAGATTGTGCATTACATTCACCTATTCTCACACACCGCCACCACCGCTGCCGCCCGCAGCCCCCCCCCCTCCCCCCCTGTGAAAATATGGCGCAAATCTTTGAATATATATTCTTTCAAAGTGAATGTTTTTAACTCCGGTCTAAATGGCTGGGTTCAAACTCCAGAAAGAAGCAGCTTGTTTGGAACTCGACAGTAAAGTTCAGTATGAGCAGAATAAGTTTTACAACTGACAAGTGAAACCCTGCATGCTCGCTCCCTGGATAAATAAATAGAGAGCGCGAGGATTAAAAATAGAAAACAGGATTTGGCACACATTCTGACATCGTTCTGGCATCTATATTCTATTGCCTGTTGTCTGTTGCTCGTTGACAATCGTACCCGCCCGGCTAATAAATATGGATTCGGTGTGCCGTGCGATTTCCAGCTGCCCCTTTAACCCATTTAGGCCTTATATGTCTAAAAAAAAGTATTCTAAAATCCTGACAGTTTAGCTGAAATACCTCATGTGTTCTATAAGTGGTGCTCAATATTTCATGTCAAGGACCCCAAGAAATATCTATATTTAGCCTCCGACCCCCATTGAAAATATGTTGTTCCAGTGACCTCCAATCCCAGAAGCAAAGATTTGAGTTAAAAATGTTCGCTCTGAAAGAATATATATTCAAAGATTTGCATCACATTTTCACGATTTCTTCAAAAGAAATAGCTATTATATCTATATATATATTATAGTTATAATAGCCATTTTTCAATAGCTAAAGTGTAACATAATGCAACAGGGGTTCCCGCCCTGAATGCGTTAAACCATTCTGACCGGGCACCCATTTTGGTGTCAGCATCATGTTATGCTTTAGCTATTGAAAAATAGCAGATCTACAAGCTCATATCGCGCCACCGAGTGGCGCGATACGAGCTTGTAGGTCTGCTATTTTTGAAAAATCGAAGAGCGACTGACATTTTTTTAGAATCTGATCTCAGGTCAGAATGGGTTAATCAGACCAGCGTGTGTCCGGCGGAAACCTCGTATGAATCTGATCTCAGGTCAGAATGTGTTAAACCAGGCGCTCATGCATGCTCTGCATCAGGGACGTGCACACAGACATCAAAGGGGGCTTCGGCCCCTGCCCCTTTTACCCCGTCTGTAAAACAACTGCCCTCTCCAGACCACGAATGCAGGATTTACTACATGGTGAAAGAAATGCAAAATGCCTCTCCTCTCCTTTCCATGTCATGCCGGAAGGAAGGCAGCATTCAGGAGAATTGCTTTTTTCCCCCCAAAGTCTCCTGAACGTCAACACAGTATTTTGCGTTGAACAAATTTGTTTATAAATCCATGTCGTAATCCTTTAAGATTAATAATCAGTTGGATAAATATGATTCGAAGTGGAACGTGTAACTCAGTCATGTTGCAGGTCCCTTGGTGTGATTGTTTATTGTATTACTACACATTATGATACGGTTGATGATGCTGCGTGTTTGGTTGTGTAAACTATAATTTAAACTTTTAATTTGATTTATTTGTATTTTTATTTGTTTATCTTGTCTATCCTTGTTTTATATTATGTTTCTGTGTTCATACATAATGTCCATGAATAATACGTAATCTGTTGTTGTTGCTTGTTGTTTGTATTTTATGTTTTCTGTGTTTGTAAAAAATCTAAATAAAGTACTGATCATAAATAAATCCTATGTCGTACATCGCATGTTTTTAGATTAATCGGCATCGGTTCGAATAAATCAGACCGATTCCAATTAATCGGTCCGTCTTTACAGATAAACAAGCCCAAAGGAACAGCTTGAACAGATCACAATATGAAATATAAATATATTTATTTAACTTAAATATATTTATTTAAATATATTTAAGTTAAATCTGACTTGCCCTGTTACATGGATCTTTCCAGAATGGACAAATTATATTTTTTCAATACAGAATGAGATCATATTGACATCGGTAATAACGGTTATCGGCCATAACAGCAATTAATAATATCGGATATCGATATCGGCCAAAATGTCTCATTGGCACATCCTGTCATTTATTACTAGGGGTGCAACGATACATTTTAACAACGATACGATACATGGTTGACGATACGATACATGGTTGACGATACGATACATGGTTGACGATACGATACATGGTTGACGATGCGATACATGGTTGACGATACGATACATGGTTGACGATACGATACATGGTTGACGATACGATACATGGTTGACGATGCGATACATGGTTGACGATACGATACATGGTTGACGATACGATACATGGTTGACGATACGATACATGGTTGACGATACGATACATGGTTGACGATGCGATACATGGTTGACGATGCGATACATGGTTGACGATATGATACATGGTTGACGATGCGATACATGGTTGACGATGCGATACATGGTTGACAATACGATACATGGTTGACGATACGATACATGGTTGACGATGCGATACATGGTTGACGATACGATACATGGTTGACGATACGATACACGATTGATGATACGATACATGGTTAACGATGCGATACATGGTTGACGATGCGATACATGGTTGACGATGCGATACATGGTTGACGATACGATACACGATTGACGATACGATACATGGTTGACGATGCGATACATGGTTGACGATGCGATACATGGTTGACGATGCGATACATGGTTGACGATACGATACACGATTGACGATACGATACATGGTTGACCATACGATACATGGTTGACGATGCGATACATGGTTGACGATGCGATACATGGTTGACGATGCGATACATGGTTGACGATGCGATACATGGTTGACGATACGATACATGGTTGACGATACGATGCATGGACCATATTGGTTCATTATGGTTGATACAATCGATTATTTGCATTGCAAAACGATACCATACATAGTCAATGTTGCGGTTTTCATTTCGATATACTTCGATCCTTGAAATTAAAATCTATGTTTCGATACAGTTTACTGTATCGTCACACCCCTAGTTATTACACAACAGATACACGGCTTCCATGACGAGGTTAAAAAACTGTATCACACAAAGCGCTCTTTGAACTATAAACTAATTACAACCATTACAAGAATAAGTCACCTTGTTTATCTGATTGCTTCACGCTTTCCAATAATAAAATCCATTTCTGTGGTTTCAATTTCATGCCTTAACCCATTTTGGGCGGGAACCCCTTTTGGTGTTAGCATATACGTTATGCTTTAGCTATTGAAAAATAGCAGATCTACAAGCTCATATCGCGCCACCGAGTGGCGCGCTACGAGCTTGTAGGTCTGCTATATTTGAAAAAATCGAAGAAAGACTGACATAGAAACATAGCTTTTTCAGAAAACTCATTTTCAAACAGACATTTTTAGAATCTGATCTCAGGTCAGAATGCCTTAATTAACGGAGGGTTCTCTCTCTGCCCGTGAAACACCAGCCCTGCAGCCTCGTATCGATCACTGTAGCCTCCTTCAGCTATCAGGGGGGGGGGGGGGGGGGGCTGTGTTGATTTCCACGACTAAAAACGGGTGACGAAAAATGTTCTGTGGAGTATACCGTTTTACGCTGAGGAAAACTGAATAAAAAACTAAATGAAAACTAGGGATGCACCGAAAATTCGGCCACCGAAAATATTCGGCCGAAAATGGCTAAAAATGTATTTTCGGCCTATTTCGGTTTCGGCTCAAATAGGCCGAAAATATGTCACAGAATAGTCAAAACACCGGGTCGGTATAAACACAACACGCAATTGTCTTGAACGTAACCAAACCGCATCTACCCCTCTCTCTCTCCAAACTTCAGACACACACACACACACACACACACACACACACACACACACACACACACAGCGTCAAGTTGCTCTGTGGCTGCGCGATGCGCTCCGCGAAAACTGCGAGCTCATCAACAGGCTGCAAAATGCCCAAAACATGGTATTTGTGAGCACCACCACTGTCTATTCTTTTGTCGTATGACCAAAAATGCTCCCCAATGTCTAAATCTGTGAGCTTGCAGGCAGGCTACGACGAACACTAGCAGTGTAGCATGCTCGTTAGCTCCTCAAATTTGTTCCAGCTGTGTAATCTCAGCAGCAGTAGTATCTGCTTTTTTTTTTTTTTTTCGTGAAAATGTGGTGCAAATCTTTGAATATATAATTATTTCAGAGCAAACGTTTTTAACTCAAATCTTTACTTTGGGGGCGTCCTTGGAACAAGATATTTTCCGATGGGAGTCGGAGGCCAATTACAGATGATTTTTGGGAGTCCTTGACAGCCACTGATATAGAAACATAGGGTTTTTCAGAAAACTGTCTTTTTTTATTTTCTTTAGAAGTCACGTCTAAATGGGTTAAAGGCATCACACACTACAGGATTCTATGCAGATTATCAGGCTTGCCCAAAAGGAGGAGTGCAGCAACATGAAAGGTGGATCATAGGCCTATAATAATGATCAGAGATCACAGCAGCAGCTACGTTCAACAAACCACGTGCAACAAACCACGTTCAACAAACCATGTGCAACCCAGATTCGGCACAAACAAGGGACAATTTTTTTTTCGCACCTATGCCACCAAAATGTGGAACGCCCTACCAACAGGGATTCGAACCGCTGACCCAGGGATCACTGGACGACCTGCTCTACCTCCTGAGTCACAGCATTCAAGTGTTTAGATTGGTTTAGGTACATTTGCTAGCATCCCAAATACAGTTCCAAGTACCAACCATTACTGAGAATCATAACAAACCTCGGGTACAGATGCAGATTCTTCATACTGACATTTGGAAGCCTAGCCGGGCCATGAATGTACATAAACTGACCAGGAGTGGCCTAAACAATAGCTGGCATGACAAAAAGCAACTTGACAAATATTGCTCTGTTTGGGCTCTTTATAGATCCATGAACTGTCAACTGTTATATTTGTCTCCTTGTAAAATTAACTGTCATTTGCGGATTTAAATGAAAAACTAAAATGATGCGTGTGTGTGTGAGTGTGTGTGTGTGTGTGTGTGTGTGTGTGTGTGTGTGTGTGTGTTCGTTCCATTAGTATACACACGCAGCATACAGAGAATCAAAACATGGTTCCTACTTTGAGCAGTCTTCTAACCGATGTCGTCATCAGTGTAAGATGCTGCAGGATCTCATCATCTCATCCTCAAACTCTGCAATGTTGTCGTCTGGACTCTGGGGTCATCAGCAGGATATCTGAAAGAAAGAAAAGCACAGTTGGTAGTGCTGTCGCCTCACAGCTAGAAGGTCCTGGGTTCGATTCCCGCTCGGGACGCTGTGGGTGCTGGCGGCGTGTTTCCTCCTCCGCGTCATCAGTGCCCATACCCGAAGGCGGGGTTGGCGAAAGGGCCTTTCTGTGTGGAGTTTGCATGTTCTTCCCGTGTCCCCTAGGGTAGGTACCCTCACAAAAAACATGCAGTAATCCTGGTCACTAAACTGCCTCCCCCTGGCCAGCCGGGGCGCCTGATGGAGGGGAAAGGAACTGGTTGGAATAACGCGTTCCTTCCACCAGGGAAACTCCCCCCTGTCAGGTGTAAAGGAGCAACTTGGACACCTGGACACGCAACTTGGACACCTTGGGCATGAAGGAAGCATGAGTTCAAGTCCGTTGCTCTCCCCTTGTCCCCCATATATGGGGACTAGGTTGGTGGAGGGTGTGTAGAGCCCAGGATCACATTAGATGATTGACACAGGGGTGAAAAATGGGTTACAAAATCGTGGGATAAAAATTATATTTAAAAACAAAAAGAATTCCACTGGCATCTATCCGGCCACAGACCTTGGGGCCAGCACCTTGGATGGCCCCAAGCACTTTGGATCTACAAGATTTTGTATAGGTCTGCTATTTAATTACATTTTGTGCAAATCTTTAAAGGGAACATTATTAACTCAAATATTTGCTTCTGGGGGGGGGGGGGGGGGTCCCTGGAACAACATATTTTGAGATGGAGGGTCAACGGCTAAATACATCATATTTTGGGGGTCCATGACAAGAAAACGTTCACGAACAACTGGCATAGAAACACATTCTAAAAACTGTCCTATAAGCTCTTAATGGGTCAAAATAACAAACCCCTCTAAGCACAGTATGTACTTAAGTAAATGTACCGGTTACTTTCCACGACTGGAGACGAGCGAGCAGGAGAGAACGTGTCAGAGAGAAAAGTGCTGTGACTGTGTTGTGTTGTGTTGTGTGTGCGTGCGTGCGTGCGCTGGGTGCGTGCGTGCGTGCGTGCGTGCGTGCGTGCGTGCGTGCGTGCGTGCGTGCGTGCGTGCGTGCGTGAGTGCGTGCGTGCGTTGCGTGCGTGCATGCATGCGTGCGTTGCGTGCGTGCGTCTCACAGCATGTTTGCGCGTCAGCACTTTGATTGTAATTAAATACCAACAAACTGAACACGGACGTGTCCCAGTTCTCTCCCCAACTACGGCAGCCAAGCAAATAATCTCCCCACGACTCCAGTTGAAGGACATGATTAATGAGATACAGAATTAAGAGCTAAAAATGCATTAAAAAAATATACTGATTTTATACTGTGTTGTCTGTTGCCGTTATTCATTCCGAGGGAGGGCTAAGGGTTTACACAGATTGTCCTAAATACATCTCATCTTTCCTGAAATGGGACTCTTGAGCCCTACCACACCCGGTCAAGTAATTTTCCCCAAATTCAAAAGTACCAAAAGTTAAACTCTGAACTAGGTTAAATCTGCCTTGGTGAGCATACAGACCCCCACAATATGTAACCGTTTTTAGATCATTTTGAAATAGCTTTTTTTATTTGTAAACCTATGTAATTCACCCTTTGTCAAGTCCCGCCCCTGGTTGTGCCTCTTCGCACCCATTGGTTGCCATTTCGTGGTTGGACAAAAATCCTCTCTCTCTCCATCCACTCATTGAAATAATGTGTTTTTCAGTTGCTTTGTATTGATATTCTGTGTATTCAGTTCTTATTTTTAACTTGGTGTCAGTAAAAAGGAACATCACAGGAGCAGCACGGTGACTGCAGGGCATATCATGTTTTTTTTTGTTGGTTTTTTTCCAAAAAATATGTTTCAAATTCAACATGAACAAGGCGGAACAAGGCAGAAAGAGCCTGCTGGTTGGTCAGTCAGGGACCAATCAGAAGGCTGACAAAGGGTGAATTTGTATTGTATTTTATTGTATTGTATTCTTTGTTTTTAGTTCCCTGATCTTAATTGTGATGTTTCTCTATGTGATTGTATTACTCGACAACGAGAATAAATAAAACTTGAATGAAGAGGTTGCGGTTTGGTCTGTCTCGTCTGTGACTGTCAGACTCCGCTCTATACGGACCTCAATCTACACTTCAGGAGTTCAGGAACGCAATGCAGAAAACGTTATGTTCTTCTGCAAAACAACAATCTGCTAGCTACAGTTTCATGACGGTATTAGCAGAGGTAGCTAAAATCTCCATGCTGGCTTGTGGTGGACATTTGATCAAATTCTATTTTTACCACAGACAAAATGAGTGGACATTAACCCATTTAGACCTGAGCTCGATTCTACAAATGCCTTCTAAATCCTGACAGTTTTCTGAAAAACCCTATAATAATAATAATAATAATAATGAATTTTATTTATATTGCACTTTTCATTCACAAGAAATCTCAGAGTGCTACAAGGTTAAAAACATATGGTCCATCATAAAAGGTTAAAAACAGGGTTAACAAAAACAGTGCAAAGCGACAGTTCAGCACAAAAAGGCCTTCCGAAACAGGAATGTTTTCAGGACTGTTTTAAAACATTCACTCTCAGGTCCATGGGGAGGCTATTCCTATGTTTCTGTGTCAGTGTGGTTCTCAAACATTTTCATGTCAAGGACCCCCATGAATATCTGTATTTGGCCGACCCCCATCTGAAAATATGTTGTTCCAGGGACCCCCCCCCAGAAGCAAAGATTTGAGTTAAAAACGTTCGCTCTGAATGATTTGCGCCACATTTTCACGGTTTTTCCAAAAATAGCAGACCTAAAAGCTCGTAGCGCGGCACTCTGTGCTATTCTGTGCGCGGCACTCTGTGCTCTCTGCTATTTTTCAATAGCTAAAGTATAACATAATGCCTACAACACCAAAAAGGGGTTCCCGCCCCAAAATGGGTTAACCCATTTTGAACTCGTAGCGCGCCACCGAGTGGCGCGCTACGAGCTTGTAGGTCTGCTATTTTTGAAAAATAGAAGAACGACTGACATTTTTTTAATCTGATCTCAGGTCAGAATGGGTTAATCAGACCAGTGTGTGTCCAGTGGAAACCTCGTATGAATCTGATCTCAGGTCAGAATGGGTTAATATTACAAGAGAAACGCAGACATACAGAATGACCATAACAGGTCTGTTTAACCCTTAGGGGTCCATTTGGTTCCATTTGAACACTCTCAGCATTCAGGGGGTCCTCCTTGCAGATGAAACATTTGAGAACCACTAGTTCTAGTTGGACTCCTAACTCCTGCCATAGTGTCGTAGTAAATCCAGTGTCATGCATACAAACCAGTGACCAAGACGAAAAATGTTCGTCGACTACCTTTTCCACTGACGAAAACTAAATGAAAACTAAGCTATGATGACTAAAACTAAATATGCCGACGAATAAAAACTAGACTTAAATGTTAGGAAGGGACTAGCGGACAAGAGATCCAGTACAAGTCATTTTACAATTGGTTGAATGCTGAAAATAGCCGATCTACAAGGTTTGTAGATCTGCTATTTTCAGCAAGTGAAAAAAATACAGGGATCAAGGCCCGACAAAATACATTTTGTTCGACTAATTCAACTGTAGATTTAGTCGACTAAAATCTTATGATATTTAGTCAACTAAAACTAGACCAACACTAAAACATTCCAGGTGACTAAAGTGTGACTAAAACGAAATGAAAACTATTCAAGTCACTAAAACTAAAATAAAAATTTGCTGACAAAAACAACACTGATACAAAGTAAAATAGAATAAAAAAAAACATCACACTTCTATATGATTATAGTGTAGAGTGGTTGGGGGTCCTGCTTTGTCTCTACAGTAGATCTAATGGGATAAAGATACATATTTGACATTTAACTCAATACTGAGTCAGAGATGACGTTTGTCTTGGACTGAGATTTTCACACTGCGGAACAGCAAAATGCACTGTCCACTGACCAGTGGTCAAAAAAACCTACTCAAATGTTTTACTTTAGTAAAAGTATTAATACTGCAATATAGCGAAATATTCAGATTAAGGAGATAGAAGTGTTAACAAAAAAAAGACACTAATGGGCATATTTATAGTATTTACCAGAGCTGCCTTCAGTGCCCGGGGGTCAGGGGTCATAGGTCAAGCCGGTGCCCATCCATTTGTCACATCATACAGTTTTTAAGATGTTTTAGAATATTCTCTGTTTGAGATGTACATCAGGATGTCGGCTATCATGAAAAAATAAATAACTGAGTGGATAGGATGTTCTGGTATGTAGTTGTGATCAATCAAATTCAGCTTGTTTTCACTAAATACAGCCTTCTCAGAAATAGAACTGGAGTTAGTCGATTTAAAAAGAAAAGTGAAACAAAGTGTGATAATTCTTTCTCCACACAAGGCCAAACACTATAAAGCTAGTGTGCATATATATATATATATATATATATTATATAGTCAAGGGAGAAGAAGAGTAAAGGCATCAATTTTCACTCAAAAACAGGAAAAACGACCTCACGGAAACGTGTCGTTTCCCCAAGCTTTTAAAGACAGTCTCAGACACTATAAATAACTAGAAAGAGGCAATTCTGGGAAATTGCAAAGTGTAGTTGCCCACATCGCACCCGTCGAAAATGGAATGGCTTTTGGCTCTGCGTTGATTAAGCCACCCTCGACATGTGATTCAGATTTGGGATGGATCGGACATTCCGTGCGTGAATTGTGGCGTGTTTTGTAAAGTAGGCCCCTCCCACTAACTTCGGAAGACGATTACGGCGGAACGATACAGAAGATCTAAATTCTGACTGTGCTGTTTTAATGGGATAGGTCCGGAGATCATGTGTACCGATTTGTGTGAAATTTGGACAAAATGGCGGGAAATCTATCTAGACGCAAATGGGCGTGGCCTATATGGGGAGATGCGTCATGACCCAAGGAATACAGGGAAAAAAACTTTTTGATTTTACGACCTACGGTTCAAGAGTTATAGCCCAAAAGGTAAAGTTGGCTGTTATAGCGCCACCATGAGGCCGAACGATATACTTCTAAGGTAATTAATTTTAATAATTATGATGAATCTTTCCTCCAAGTCTGGTAAGTATAGCCCTTACGGTCTCAGAGGAAAAAATACTTGAAAGTGAGTTTTTGCATTTTCCCATTCATGTCTATGGGGAAATGCACTAATGCACTAATTAATTCATATCAATTAAATTATCCAACAAATGTCTTAGCAAAATACAAGCACACGATTCCCGATGTAGCCCGTCGTTTTGACATATGGCTCGAGTGCGTGCGACAAAAACTGTGGGAGGTATAATGCGTCAAAATAAACAGAGCACTAGAACAATAGTATAGTTGCCCTCAGGGCAACTACACTAATAACACTGTACTGTACTGTACGTTGTCACCGCACAGAAAACAGAGCCAACAGTGCCCCCTATGGTCCGGAGTCGGCATGATCATCATGCCTCCTGCCAAATCTGACAACTCCTTTATTGGCACAATGAAAATTGGCTTTAATAATAATAATAATATAACTAGTCAGACAGAAAGGCAGTCCCAAATAATGAGGATTATTTAATTAATTAATGGTGCTTTCATGAGCTTTCTCACACGTCTCCCCACCTCTCCGCTCCCTCCATTGGCTCCCGCGGTCGCGAGCCAAAACTCTGATGCTGGCATTCAAACATCTTGCGAGTCTGATTGCACCCTACAAACCCTCCCGTGCACTCAGGTCAGCCGACGCAGGGAAGCTGGATTAAGTACCTTCGCTAAAAAACGCCGGGACCACTCTCCACACGTCCCAAACGCTTCTCCCAGGCCAAAACTAATGGAATGCACTTCCCCCATTGCAATCAGAACTGTGGACTCACACTTCAGTGGACTCACACTTCAGTGTACTATACTTCAGTGCAACCCAGCACTCTTTAGCTAGTGGAGATGCAGGTGTGTAACGACAGTATTTTGCGTTGAACAAATGTGTTTCAAGTTCAGGAGAATTCGGGGGGGGGGAAAAAGCAATTCTCCTCAATGCTGCCTTCCAGCATGGCATGGAAAGGAAAGGAAAGGAGTGGCATTTGCATTTCTTTCACCATGTAGTAAATGTTGCATTCGTGGTCTGGAGAGGGCAGTTGTTAGGTTATCTTTTAATACTCTTGTGTTGTTCAAAAGTTTTGAACAACACAAGAGTATTAAAAGATAACCTAGGACCTAGGAGAGTAGTAAAACTCCTGTTTTCATAAATTCACGTTTTTAGTAATACTGTGCATGATCATGATAATAGAGGTTCCAGGAATGGACAGCTTGTGTTACCTCGCCCCAAAATATAACTTTCTAAAGACATAATTTATTTATAGATCATTGACACTTTGGAATAACCTGCCTCGGAACCTGTGTTGCATTTACAGTAAATTAACGTTTAAAAAGCATCTAAAATTTGATGCAGTGAACGAGTGAAGTGTTGTTTTTTTTTTAGGTTTTTTTCCACACTCTCACTTGTAATCTTAGCAAATTTAATTTTTATTTTATCAGAACTAATGTAAGTTGAATACTGACTTTTTTTATATATATATTTTTTTTTCTTAAATTTTTTATCCCACGATTTTGTAACCCAGTTTTTTCTTTTCACCCAGTGCCAATTATCTAATGTAATCCTGGGCGCTACACTTCCTCTGCCAACCTGGGGGGGCAGCGGACTGACCTCATGCCTCCTTCTATGCATGAGGAGTCCAAGCTGCTTCTTTTCACAGAGGGGAATTTCCCCGGCCGGACATAGCGTGTGGAAGGGACACGTTATTCCGACCAGTTCCTTTCCCCTCCATCAGGCGCCCCGGCTGGCCAGGGGGAGGTAGTTTTAGAGACCAGGATTACGGCATGTTTTTGTGAGGGTATCTACCCTAGGGGACACGGGGAGAACATGCAAACTCCACACAGAAAGGCCCTATCGCCAACCCCGCCTCAGGTATGGGCACTGATGACGCGGAGGAGGGAACACGCCACCAGTGCCCACAGCATCCCCAGCGGGAATTTAACCCAGGACCTTCTAGCTGTGAGGCGACAGCACTACCAACTGTGCCACCGTGCCCCTGACTTTTTGTATTTGTAATTGTATGTCTGTAATGTTTATTCTTATGTGGACCCCAGGAAGACTAGCTGGTTGCTACGGCACCAGCTAATGGGGATCCTTAATCAAAATAAAATCAAAAGGGGCAGGGGCTGAAGCGCCCCTTTGATATCTATGTGTGAACTTACGTACTGTACGTCCCTGCATTAGTAAAAAAAAGAATGCACAGCCATGAAAAACTCTCCGGCAGCACCAGTGTGGCGACACTTGACTGTATATATACGCAGACTCTGTTCCGTGTGGAATATGCCATCCATCCACAGCCTGGAGGCGTTCTCACACTTCTAAAGGCCTTCGCTGTCAGAGCGGAGCGGGGAGGGGAGGAGGGTCGCCCGGGAGAGAGAGAGAGAGAGGGAGAGAGACCTCCGCTGTCAGAGCGGAGCGGGAGGAGGGGGGGGTCGCCGGGGAGAGAGAGCTCGACAGCAAAGTTAAGTGAAGGTTAAATGGAAGCACTTCAAAGAGCGAGAGAGAGAGAGAGAGAGAGAGAGAGAGAGATAGAGAGAGAGAGAGGGAGCTTCACAGGAAAAAGAAAAAAACAGAAATGACAGAAAGGTTAATGCGTGTCTTGTTGAAGCGTGTAGCGTTTTGGGGCGCGGTGGGTTCGAGGTCCAGTTTGGGTTGAGACACGTGGGGTGGGGGGGGGGATTGCGGGGGGTTTGGGTACTTATATATTTCATTCGCACGGTAAAGCCGCGACCGGCCACACTGATGATCACGTTTGAGCAGTGGTGGGAAGAAAAGTACTATAGCCTGTTTTACTTAATTGTATCAATACGGCAATACAGGAGAAAAAGAATTGGAAAGCAAAAAATTACAAAAGAAATTATGAATTCTACAAATGCCTTCCAAATCCTGACAGTGTTCCGAAGAACCTGCATGTCAAACAATTCCATCATGTCGAGGACCCCCAGAATTATATGAAATTGGCCGCAGACCCACATCTGAAAATATGTTGTTCCAGGGACCCCTTCCCCCAGAAGCAAAGATTTGAGTTAATAAAAACGTTCGCTCTGAAAGAATATACATTCAAAGATTTGTGCCACATTTTCACGATAATATTTTAAAAATAGCAGATCTACAAGCTCGTAGCGCGGAACGCCAAGCTTTTATTAGCATTTGTAGATTAGTATTTGATAGCAAGTATTTGTGTGACAACTAATCGCCAGGTTAGATTTGTATTATCTGTATACCACGGAATCAAGTTCGACACACGTTTTGAACAAGGTCAACTTCTCCCTCTTCCGCATTCAAAGCCCACGCACGCATGCTGCCGTGTGCGGTGGTCCCCTCTGGGGGTCTGCGGTTCCCCTGGGGCGTCCCAGCTCACTGCTAAACTGCCTATCGACCATTAACCATGTACAACCCATATTCGGCACAAACAAGGGACTAAATTCCTCGCTCCTATGCCACCAAAATGTGGAACGCCCTACCAACAGTCATTAAGACATGTGAATCCCTTGACTCCTTCAAAACCGCTATCAAAAGGGCACCTACGGACGGCTGCAATTCGAAACTGGCCCCTGTTAAATCTGAATCCCCCCCCACCCCTTTTTCCCCTCACTGTATACGTTTCTTTTCCCTTTTTGCTTCCTTTATGATGAATTCCTGTTCTGTCTCTAAATGTCTCTAAATGTTTTGATGAATTGAACATGGTGGACCCTGTTGTAAACAAGTGTAATGCTTAATTGGGTCGTCCACTCACAGTTAACAGTCTTTGTATTGAGTTTGTGCTTGAAATGTACTGTAATTCTGCAAACTGTTAATACATATTTCAATCACACAAAACCAGAGAGGCTCCCCATTGTCCCTGCCGCCCCCCCCCCCCATACTGTCAACCCACCCTGGCCCATTAAAACGTAGCCTGAAACTCTGCCGGAGGGGTCTGGACAGACAGTGGGCGATCATTAGCATGCGCGGCCCGCCGTGGCACTGAATATTAAACCATTTAGGGGCGGGAACCCCTTTTGGTGTTAGCATTATGTTATGATTTAGCTATTGAAAAATAGCAGATCTACAAGCTTGTAGGTCTGCTATTTTTGAGAAACCGAAGAACGACTGACATAGAAACATAGCTTTTTCAGAAAACTGTCAGGATGTGGAAGACATTTTTAGAATCTGATCTCAGGTCAAAATGGGTCAAACCATTTAGGCCTGACAACTGTCTTCTAAATCATGATGTTTTTAGATCAGTGGTGCTCAATATTTCATGTCAAGGATCCCCAAAAAGTAATTGGCGGGCGACGCCCATCTGAAAATATGTTGTTCCATTCCAGGGACCCAACCAGAAGCAAAGATTTGACTTAAAAACGTTGACTCTGTCAACAATATTCAAAAACAGCAGATCTACAAGCTCATAGCGCGGCACACAGGTCCTTTGTCCACCAGTCGACCTTGAGGCTTAATCAGGAGTTGTAGTATAGCCACGGGGTAATATAAGCGGTGGATATTGCTCTCGTCTTCATGTCTTGATGTATGTAAATTGTCTTGTTCTTTGCGTTATGTCAAATGTGTGTATATGTGTTCTGCATACTTGGCTGCTGTGTCGCAAGACAAATTTCAGTGTGAACCGACAATAAAGTAGCCTACTATATCATATCATATCACTCGGTATATAGATCTGCTATTTTTCAATAGCTAAAGTATATAACATGATGCTTAAAAACACCAAAAGGGGTTCCCGTGCTGAATGGGTTCAACCAGAAGGGTTACGTGGCGCACATTTGTACGAGGCACACACTGAAGTGCCTGTCACACCCAGAATAATTAGCATTTATTTAACCACACACACACACACACACACACACACACACACACACACACACACGCACACACACAGCTATATACAAGGCTAAAGGTTTTGTTTAATTTTAACATAAGCCTATATATATATATATCATATTTAATGTTCTCAACCTGGGATGGGAGTCCCTGTACAACGTGTACACAGACTAGAGCTCAGAGTTAAATCAACACTTTTTTACAGTGATCTTACAGTGATTTTACAGTAAACTTTGGGGTCCCAGTCAGTCAGAGAATAAGAAGAGTTGTATTAGACGGGGGTAAACCGCTATAGAAATCACTGAATTGTATTAATCCATTTTGGGAGGGAACCCCTTTTGGTGTTTTAAACAAGCTCATAAGCTCATAGCGCGCCACTCGGTGGCGCACTATGAGCTTGTATAGGTCTGCTATTTTTTTTAAATCGAAGACATAGAAACATAGCTTTTTCAGAAAAACTGTCAGGATGTATAGAAGTCAAGACATTTTTAGAATCTGATCTCAGGTTAAAATGGGTTAAAATGGGGGTAAATCACAGAGTTACAGCACTAAAGGACCAATGCACACAACTACCGCATAGGCGTTCCTGCTAGTGATGGGAGATTAAATTGGCAAACACATCGGTATCGCCGATTTTAGTTGTTTTTAGATTAATCTGCATCGGTCCGATTAATCGGTCTGTCTTTACTGATAAACAAGCCCAAAGTAACAGCTTGAACAGATCTACAAGCTCACAATATTAAATATAAAAAAGGTATTAAAGTTAAATCTGACTTGCCTAAGCCTGCGGTGCAGATACGTTGTTATATAGAATTTTCAGAATAGACAAAATTATTATATATTTTTTCAATACAGAATGAGATCATATCGACATCGGTAATATCGGTTAATATCGGCCATAACAGCAATTAATTATATCGGATATCCATCGGGCCAAAATGTCTCATCGACATATCCCTAGTTCCTGCAGTATATAGCTGATGATAGCTAATATTACTCAGATCTAGTACTCCTTACAAAACACAATAATATTATATTACTTGGATTCAAAAGAAATATAATACTACATGCGTACTTTTGCCACCCCCACCCGCAAAAAAATAAGATGTAAAACAATAAAAATGTTTAGTCAGCTCCTTTTTAGAACTGAATCCAATTCATTCGAATAATCAGTCCAATATCAGCCAAAGTGAATAATATTCAGTCACCAATATCAGCCAAACTGAATAATATTCAGTCACCAATATCAGCCAAACTGAATAATCAGTCACCAATATCAGCCAAACTGAATAATCAGTCACCAATATCAGCCAAACTGAATAATCAGTCACCAATCAAACTGAATAATCAGTCACCAATATCAGCCAAACTGAATAATCAGTCACAATCAAACTGAATATTCAGTCACCAATATCAGCCAAACTGAATAATCAGTCACCAATATCAGCCAAACTGAATAATCAGTCCAATATCAGCCAAACTGAATAATCAGTCACCAATATCAGCCAAACTGAATAATCAGTCACCAATATCAGCCAAACTGAATAATCAGTCACCAATATCAGCCAAACTGAATAATCAGTCACCAATATCAGCCAAAGTGAATAATCAGTCCAATATCAGCCAAAGTGAATAATCAGTCCAATATCAGCCAAACTGAATAATATTCAGTCACCAATATCAGCCAAACTGAATAATCAGTCACCAATATCAGCCAAAGTGAATAATATTCAGTCACCAATATCAGCCAAACTGAATAATCAGTCACAAATCAAACTGAATAATCAAGTCACCAATATCAGCCAAACTATTTTTCTGCTGCAAAATGTACTGTAGAAGTGTAGATATCTATATAAAATAAAACAGCAATCTCTAACATA
The DNA here is from genome assembly GCF_964188405.1 of Protomyctophum parallelum. NCBI lineage: Eukaryota > Metazoa > Chordata > Actinopteri > Myctophiformes > Myctophidae > Protomyctophum > Protomyctophum parallelum. Next base: position 27,849,064 of record NC_139714.1, on the reverse strand, counting down.
CTACAATTTTTTCTTTTACATATTATGTAATAATATTACAGTTTTTGGTCAGTAATACCTCTCGTCACTGGATAGAATAAAGATAACAATAGAGATGATTCTGAATAATATTATAGTTCAAAGTAACTTGTTTGAATGCCCAACACTGTAGCCTAGCTGTGTGAGTGAGTGTGCTGCTCTACTCTGCCCCCTGTGGGTCGAACAGCAGTGATGCATCCTGCATCCTTAACCACACCAAAGGGTCACTGTGATGGCCCAAAATGGGTTTAAAAGGTGACAATACACTACAAGATTAGTTTTTCTTTCAATCTTAGACTATTTTGAAATCTGATAGTGTCACACACTACACAGGATAATCTTATAAAAATTGATTTAGCAGATAATCTTAACCCGCTCAGCACAGGAACCCCTTTTGGTGTTTGAAGCATTAGGTTATACTTTAGCTATTGAAAAATAGCAGATCTACAAGATTGTGGCACGGCACTGATTGCCACGCCACAAGCTTGTAGATCTGCTATTTTTGAAAAATCGTGAAAATGTGGCGCAAATCTTTGAATATATAATTATTTCAGAGCAAACGTTTTTTACTCAAATCTTTACTTTGGGGCGCGTCCCTGGAACAACATATTTTCAGATGGGACTCAGAGGCCAATTACAGATGATTTTTGGGAGTCCTTGACATGAAATAGTTCTAGAACCACCGATATAGAAACATAGGGTTTTTCAGAAAACTGTCAGGATTTAGAAGATATTTTTTTTAGAAGTCGCGTCTAAATGGGTTAAAGGCATCACACACTACAGGATTCTATGCAGATTATCAGGCTTGTCCAAAGACAGCATTATTCCCTTGCAATAGTTTGCTAAATCAACAGATGTATATAACTATGGAGGAGTGCAGCAACATGAAAGGTGGATCATAGGCCTATAATAATGATCAGCATATCAAAGTCAAAGTCATACGATTTGTCACACACGTTAGTGAAATTTGTTCTCCACATTTGACCCCATCTCTTGGAGCGGTGAACCGCAGCCAAGGAGCGGTGAGCTGCAGCCGTGCATTTGATTAGTAGATTTGACCCCCCCAAACCAACCCTTTGATGCTGAGTGCCAAGCAGGGAGGCATTGGGTCCCATTTTTACAGTCTTTGGTATGACCCGGCCGGGGATCGAACACCGACCTCCCAGTCTCAGGGTGGACACTCTAACCACAAGGCCACTGTCTGGTATCACGGCATTATCACAGCAGCAGCTAAATAATGAAGAAGCCAAGACGCACGTTCAACAAACCACGTGCAACAAACCATGTGCAACCCAGATTCGGCACAAACAAGGGACTAAATTATTTTCGCACCTATGCCACCAAAATGTGGAACGCCCCACCAACAGGGATTCGAACCGCTGACCCAGGGATCACTGGACGACCTGCTCTACCTCCTGAGTCACAGCATTCAAGTGTTTAGATTGGTTTAGGTACATTTGCTAGCATCCCAAATACAGTTCCAAGTACCAACCATTACTGAGAATCATAACAAACCTCGGGTACAGATGCAGATTCTTCATACTGACATTTGGAAGCCTAGCCGGGCCATGAATGTACATAAACTGACCAGGAGTGGCCTAAACAATAGCTGGCATGACAAAAAGCAACTTGCCAAATATTGCTCTGTTTGGGCTCTTTATAGGTGTCCATGAACTGTCAACTGTTATATTTGTCTCCTTGTAAAATTAACTGTCATTTGCGGATTTAAATGAAAAACTAAAACTAAGTGCGTGTGTGTGCGTGTGTGTGTGTGTGTGTGTGTGTGTGTGTGTGTGTTCGTTCCATTAGTATACACACGCAGCATACAGAGAATCAAAACATGGTTCCTACTTAGCCGCAATTTGCAACTCTAGATTTTTTTTACAATGGGTTGAATCTAGAGTTGCAACAAGCTCCATCCACTTCCTATTCATCATTTTTGGTTTGTGATCTGCTTGTCTTAAATTACGTTAAAGTCACCAACATTGCAGCTGCAGTCCAAGCTTGAATTATCCCCTTTCAATCTGCCGAGCTTGTTTTTCATAAAAATCCACCGTAGAGATGTTATGAGCTACTTTCTGTCACGACATCCTCTGCAAGTGATTATTTTTTAAGTGTTGCAGTTTGGAAGCACTCGTTTTTATTAACCCTTGGCCTACAATTCACGGAAAAAACGGAATTAATCGAAAAATCTAAACCTCCCGTTAACGGAAAAAACGGAATGACAATCAATATCAGTTATCGCGGGGTCAAAAGAGCAAAAATTAATATTTTATTATTACATTATCACTAATGTTGGATGTAATTTACCAAAAAACGGCCGAAATCCGCGTGATCGTGCGCTATCGTGCACGCGCGCCGTCTCTATGTGCGTCGCTGTAAAAAATGTGATATTTTGCGATCTTTTGGGGTTGATTTGAGGATAATTTGACTTAGTTATGAAAAATATAGCATTAGCTTAGCAATCCGGACCAGCCAAGCTATTGACTAGGGTCAAAATAGTATAGGATGTTGTTGATCGTTCAACCGGAAGTGACTTAGGAAGATCCGTCTATTTTAGCCAAAATCAGCATAATGATGCTTTCCCGCCATCTGGTGGCGAATCGAGAGAATACATTTGCAATGAATGAATGGAAAAAGAACATCTCTTCAATCCACCAGATCTTTCTTGTATGTTAAAACGATGAATTAAAAATATGCCAATTTTTTACCCAAACAAAAAAATTGGGACTGGCAGGGCAAGGGTTAACGGGTCGCGCTGCTGCCTCCTGCATTATGTGCAAATTCGAAACAGGTGGAACGCAGGGCCGTTCAGTGACATACGACGAGTGCTTCCAAACTCCAGCACTTAGAAAAAGAATCACTTGCAGAGGATGCCTTGACAGAAAGTATCTCATAACATCTCTACGGTGGATTTTTATGAAAAACAAGCTTGGCAGATTGAAAGAGGATAATTCAAGCTTGGACTGCAGCTGCAATGTTGGTGAGTTTAACGTCATTTAAGACAAGCAGATCACAAACCAAAAATGATGAATAGGAAGTGGATGGAGCTTGTTGCAACTCTAGATTCAACCTAGCCCTCCAAGCAGAACCCAATGCTACTGAAGTTTCTGACATTTTGTTCGACCCAGTGCATGGGGTCCTGTTGCATCACTACCATGCCACCTGGTACGCGGCCATTCATAAAACATAAACAACATGGATAACGCCTGTCTGCGCTCTTTGACGACATTTGTCCGTGTGAGGCTTTCTGAATATGTGAAGTATAAGTACCCATACATGCCGCTGCGAATATCTCCTGTGGCACGGAAGCCGTTAAGTATTTTTACTTTGTTTGACCGATTTGGTCGTTTTGATTCTTCTCTTCCTTCCTTGTTTATTGACACCTCATTGTACCGCCTATCTGGCTAGCTAGTGGCGCTATAGCTATGACACAGCAGATCAGAGGCAGGGACGTAGCCGCACAAGCCAACCGCATAAACGGTAAACAAACAAGAAGAAATAAAGCAACCAAATCGGTCAAACAAAGATTAAAAGTACTTAACGGCTTCCGCGCCACAGGAGATATTCGCAGCGGAATGTATAGGTACTTAAAGTTCCCGAATTCAGAATAACTTAAACTAAAACAGGCCGTCAAACGGCGCAGATTCGATCTTAGAGAGCATGTTTTTGTCCGCGTTCCAGAATTCCCATACGGAAATATAGTCATGAACAGGGACCCAACATAAAACTCATCAAAATTTCAGAAAAGCTTTATGTAGGGTTCCGAGAGGGGCTAGATTCAACCCATTGTAAAAAAAATCTAGAGTTGCAAATTGCGGCTAGTTCCTACTTTGAGCAGTCTTCTAACCGATGTCGTCATCAGTGTAAGATGCTGCAGGATCTCATCATCACATCCTCAAACTCTGCAATGTTGTCGTCTGGACTCTGGGGTCATCAGCAGGATATCTGAAAGAAAAACAGAAAGAAAAGAAAAGAAAAGAAAAGAAAGAAAGAAAGAAGCTTGTGACTAAATAACTACAATATAGGTCCTCTATTTAACACACAGCTTATCTTTTCTATTTCCTGAAAAGTTCAATCTGGACACACACACACCTTACACACACTCACACTCTCACTCACACACACACACCTTAGCTGGTATAAACAGTGATGGACAAATCTGTGACACAGCATGAATTCACAAATAATGACCCTCCGTCATGGACTATAAATACATACGGTAAATAAATACATGTATTGTAGGCTATATATATATATATATATATATATATATATATATATATATATATATATATATAAAATCATTGCGGTAACTATTATTAAAGTTTTATAGGTTTTGCTTTTAATTATGGACTGGACAGTCTTCCATTATGTATTATTATCTGGTGACCAGAGTTGTTTGTTGTCGCCGTCGGTGGAGGAATCCAGAGAAGAGTCTGTCTCCCGCTCGTAAACAAACCGTGACATTTCATTTCACTGAACTATTATATATATTAATATAGACTCCTCAAGTGTCCGCTGTAAAAATACGACTATAAATTGCCGTTTAATGAAGCACAAAAGCATATAAATTCCTTACCGTACAGGATAAGCTGTCCGTCCATCATCTTCAAACTTATTGGCGCTCTTTTTATAGTTACCTTACCGTAGTTATTTATTAACACCTCTGGCAGGTTAAATACAATTAACTTTCTGAATGTGAATGAATACACGTTGGTCACCTAAACGACCCAGCAATGACGAGCCTAATAACTAATAACTTAATAATGAATTCTGAAGGAATATTAAATATAATAATATATTGCTATGTTTGTAAAAAGCAGCGACTGAATGCTACACACCAAATAAACACAACAGCTGCTGCTAATTTGCTCTGACAAACCTCACCCAGAGTCATCCAATAGGAGAGTAGCGACACGCTTTGATCTCGCCCTATATGGAATGCGGAAGTGCTCATTCTATCTCAATGGGATAGTTCCATAGAGTTGATATAGTTCCAATGTGTGGAACTATGGGATTCAACGCTATAGACTTTTACTAGATTTACTCTGACCTCACCTATTAACAAAAAACTTTAATAGAATACAAAATATAAACTAATGGATGCCAAATGTTAGACAAACCCACCTCTTGTCTGATATGCTGCATAAAAATAATAATAATATATATATATATATATATATATATATATATATATATATATATATATATATTTTTTTTTTTTAATAACCCTGGTTCTCTTCAGGAGACAAGTCACGTGACCAATAGGGTGAAGTGGGCACCTTCCTTGGATATCTGGGCACCTCGTCGTGAAATTGGATATTTTGTCCAAAATGTTAAAAGATTAGGTCTATACTATATATTTGAAAATAAATGTCTTTAATAAGTAAAAGAAAGTAGGCCTACACATGATCATTATACATTGCTTAAACATTCGATAATTAAGGTCTAATATAATTATTTCTACAAATTGCTACAAAACCTATTTTGGAGCATATACTGTAAAAACAAATTTGAAGGATAAAATTAGGTCTGATAATGATGTAGCCTACCGTGCATGTTCACATCATGTATACTTTAATACTTAATAAAATATATGTAATTATTTTACATTTTGGACAAAATAGCCAATTTTACATCGAGGTGCCCAGATGTCCTAACCTGACTCTGCCAGCAGAGGGAATGGTTTCACCAGGCTACCAGGTGTCCATGGTGCCCACTTGATCTGTGGTGGTTCTCAACCTTTCCAGGGGCCTATTTCACGAAACTTGGATTAGAGATTAAGCCGGGCTTTAACACATATCCTGGTTTAATATATCCTGGATCAGTGCTTAACCGGTTTCGTGAAAGCTGGTTGATCTTGCCAGATTAATTTAACCAGTTAACCTGGATATGTTGAGGCTTGATTCGGTTTCATGAAAGTGATGCTACATAAGTTACCATGGAAACTAATGCTTTGGACTTAGCCTGCTCCGGACCAGGCTAACAGCCAGGTTTAACCTAATCCTGATGTCTTTACTGTTCATTAAGCAGTCAAACTGATCACAAACCAATGATGTTTTCCAGATTTATTCAATTATTATGGGTTTATGTTGCCTTATTTGTATCGGTCTGCATTAAAGGACTAATTTAAGCACTATATAAAATCAAATAACCAAAATATATAGGCTGCACAACATCATGACAGCTTGTGAGCTTGTAGATCAGCTGCTTTTGGTGAATGTTCCCCATGAATAGGTTTGCTGTCGTACAAGTGCACGGTTAAGAAGAATTATTATATTATATTATATTATTATTATTCTTTTTTTGTAAAAGTGAAAACCACTAAATATTACCATTACTCATTGTTTTACAACATATTACCATTGTAACGTTTCACCCACTACTAGTCCTACATACTTACACCTAGAAACCCCATTCAAACCTATTTAGGTTCATCCTACAGTGGACATGTGTGCCTGAAAAGGAATCTTTGAAATGTTTCATAGTTTTAGAAATATAGTGCTTTCAAATTTGAGACATTTATAGGCAGATAGTGGCACTTAAAAAAATCACTTTCACCTAGAAACTCCATTCACACTTTGTAAAATTCAGCTTACTGTGGAGACACATGCTGGAACTTTTTACTTTGAAATGTTTTATAGTTTCTGAGTTATTTAACTTAAACGCCCAATGCATTCTCAATGGCAATAGCACAAACTTTGGCATGCTACATGAACCCATGACCCGGCCCTGTCTGGACAACAACCCCCTTCCCCAAAGGTAGCTCCCTCAGAGGAGGGAGTTATGGCCAAATATCACAATGCGACAATATCATTATGCTTACAATATTAAGAATTCTGTTTTAAGTTAATAGTAGTGGTAAAATGTAAACTATATTTTTGGGGTAGTTAATCATTCAGTCTATCCACTATTGAGAGTATGTTCTCTCTTTAATTACAGCAGCAGTATTTATTTTAGAAGCTTAAGTCCTTGTATCAGTAAGTCTTGAATAGATTAGTAAAGATAATGAGATATACAGAAGGGGGCTGTAATGCAACTATTAAGGATGCAAACTGCCTTAATACCCCATGAAGAAGAAGGATCAGTAAATCTGTGATCCACATAAGGGGTCTAGAGACAAAAAGCCAGACTGTCTATTAAGCCAGGCTTGCTGATCCCGGCTCGCCAAATCCACCAATTCTGAGCCTCGCTTGGCTTTAGTGGAACGGAATAAACCAGGCTGTAAAGATCAGGATTTAAAAAGCCTGGTTTTGGCCTAAATCCTGGATTAGTTAATCCAAGTTTCGTGAAACAGGCCCCAGGCAGTCTATAAACACAACACCAGATATCTGTCTAAACACAAATATAAAATAACAGCTGTGAACACAGTCATATTCATGTGAGATTTTGACAGATTTTGAACGGTTATTAAAATTCTACCTATAATTTTATAATGGACAATTTACTTTTTGGGCAAGTGAAGTGGGCTTGACCTTTAGGCAAGTAGAACATGACCTGTACGACGGGCAAGTGCCTCCTGAGACCTCCTATTTTAGAGCCGAATAAAAGTCGGTTCGGCTCTGTAGAGCCTACAATGTGACGTCATTTGAGGTTCGGGGGGACGGGTACCGTCCTAAAGTCGGCTCTTCGGTGCGACTGAAGATTTCTGACGAGCCGAAATCATTTCGGCACTACAGCGCCGAAACAGCGGTAAAATAGGAGTATGAATCGGCCCTTAGTGTCAACCCCTGTACATGACGCTAGCCTCTGTGGGGGGTGTTTATATGCAAATAGCATGACCAATGACATTGCAAGAGGAAACAATATACCCAATGATTAATGATTAATAATACATTACATTTAAAAAAAGGTATTTAAACTCTGTTTTTGATTAAATATAAATGTTGCCCAAAAGCATATGGCTGGGGACTGCAGGGTCCAATTAGAACAGTGCAGAGTGGTTTTCAATCTTTTGTGTGGAAAGGTTCCCAAACTTCTTTCATGTCAAGGACCCCCAAATTGGCACTAATTAATTAGCCCTGCGGACCCCCATTTGAAGAGATATGCCAGGGACCATTGCCTGCCAGTCACAATGTGGGACAGGGTCTCAATTTGTGGGACGCCTGAAAAGTCTTGGAAATGAGGGACTGTCTCACGCAAAGAGGAACATCTGGTCACCCTATAGGTCCATCACAGAATCTGCATGTTCAACAAGACTGAATTTATATTACAAAAAGTTATAAAGAAGTCACGAGACAACGTTTAGGCATAGTTAGGATTCTGCATATACTTTATTGAACTATTGTAATATACATATATCGTATCATTATTATATTACAATTACAAATGAAAACTAATAATATAGTCTTGTATTCCATACCCGTGTGATATACTTTTATATATTAATCTGAACCGTGGCTGGCATGAGGAGGCAGAGGTAGAGGACATATTGACACATTCGCTCTATAGCGCAGTGGTTCCCAAAGTGGGGTCCGGGACCCCCCCCCGGGGGTCCTTGAGGGAGTTCCAGGGGGTCCCCGGCCAAATGAGTTTGGAACCAAATGGACTCATTACTCTCACCATTCACCGACATCCTGGATGGCTTGATTCTAGGCTTAAAATAATTATCATAAATATTTTTGTAAATGGAAATAAATGGCAGATTTTTCAGTGGAGACCGAAAAACATTCTATGAACACACAGATATACAGGCTTCATTAACATATTTACTGTATTTATTTATATATCCACATACACTACATCTGTACGTACACCGTTTTCACCTTTTAATATATTAGTAGAGATTATGTCACCATTAATTAACACAGCTTCAGCTTTAGGTCTACAATTATAGTCTGAAATGCTTCCATTCTTCACTGGTTGTTATTTAAAGAAAACTCAATATGCGCGTTGTGACGAACCCATCATACAATGATGTGTCGAGATCATTAAAATCACTCACGTTTATCTGTATACATAAAGACAGTAGGAGTAGCCTATAGGAACTGGAAAAAAAACTGAAAAAAACCCCACCCAAAATGTTACTTCATTACAATTTAAATGTGAGTGTCTCACACACACACACACACACACACACACACACACACACACACAGGGCTCCAGCGTGCGACCTATTAGGTCGCATATGCGACCTAATTTCATTATGGTGATACTTAAAATTTAATTAGGTCGCACCGGTGATACTTGGAAATGTGCGGAGAAAAAAAAAAAAACGATCCGTTTATTTTTTACTCCGTCTCAACACTGAGGCACGGGCTCAATCGAATCCCCTCTCTCTCTCTCTCTCTGCCTGCCTGCGGAGTGCCTAGATAGATAGTAGCTCGCATGCATGTGAGTGACGCCACGTGCCTGCGCATGTGCGTCAGGTACAACCACAAGCGGCGCGCTCACTGAATTCCGAAAAAGAAAACATACACAGATGCAGACATGAAACGCTCAATAATTGGAGAGGTGGAGAGGAAGTTGTTGTGGAACCGGCGATAACCTCATATTCTGAGAGTGAAGAGGACAGCGACAGGTTGGCCAAAGAGACTGGGGGGGGGGGGGGGGGGGGGGGCAAGAAAAAAAGTACTCCTTTCAGCAACAATGGCTGGCACAGTTCCCGTGGTTGCGATACGAGGTGTGTGTTTATTGCAAGCAATGTGGCCCGTCCGTTGCAGTTGCAGGCAGCAGAACACAATTTGTTAATGGTTCGAAACGGTTTAAGGTTCAGTCATTAAAATTGCACAACGATAGCCTAAAGCACAAGACGTGCAGGGATCGCTGTATCACCAGAAGCGCCCAGCCTCTACCCTCCTCATTTAGTCGACTAGAGGAGAGCAATCGCTCATCTGAGAATGCTGAAAAATGATGATCAAGTTTAACACTGCGTACAACATCGCGAAAGAGGAACTCCCGTTCACCAAATACAAAACACAGATGGTCCTGATGAAGAAGAACGGACTGAACGTGAACTCTACATATTCCAACGACACTGCATGTCAGATGTGCACAGTTTGTGGGCGTGATAGCAGACACACTAAGGGGGAAACCCGCTGACAAAATCCGCCCCCCTACCTCTCGTTCATGCTAGACAGCTAGACGGTTCCACTGATAACTCCACCAAAGAGTGTGAGATAAATCAGATAATCTATGCCCGTATCATTGTCATTGATGATGGAAAACCATGTAATATCCTTGTTGGCCACGTTGAGGTTGAACATGCCCATGCAGAAGGTAAGTTGTGTGTCTCTGTTTCATATATATAGCCAAATAGGTTATTAATTATAATTTCATATATAATTTAATGTTTATTTAATGCCAACATGCCCAGCCCAGGTATCTTATAAAAACACTTGAAGTAGGTGCATTATGCATGAGATCAATGTGCGAGCAGGGCATCATGCAGGTTTCATTCACTGAGTTGAGCTCTATATGTTTTGAGCGTGTGTGTGTGTGTGTGTGAGAGAGAGGGAGAGAAAATATTAATATTCCATGTTATGTGCTTAATTTAAGGCGTTTATGCTTCAAAAACTATGGTATGGAAATTAACAACTATCATCATGATAAGGTCATGTATTAATAATACCACGCTATACAAAGAAAAATATGGTGCTACCTAATTTCTGGTGGTGCTACCTAATGAAAAGGTAGGTGGCACAAGTGCTACCTGTGAAAAAGTTAGTCTGGAGCCCTGCACACACACACACACACACACACACACACACACACACACACACACACACACACACACACACACACACACACACACACACACACACACACACAATACATTAGTGTCAGAAAGATATTTTCAAACTAAAGTTTTAAATAAGGCACAATAGCTTACATATCAGAGATCAATGAATGATTAATTGATTAGAGTAACGTTCACATTGCCCTCCAAGTATAGCAATACCACCGTGTATACAAACAAACAGCAAACCAACAGAAAATCTTTTTCCTCCATGTTGAAATGAACACAGCAGAACCCTTATCAGTACAAGGAACAGAGTCTATATATTAAAGTGAGCACCATTGTAATTAATATATCTAGGCTACTGCAGTATAGAACAAAGGAAACTGTATGAAATGCTGTACGTCAGTGCCAAACAAAAGAGTTATGTCTATGACAAAGTATAAAGCACTCTAATCGTGAAGCAAAATCGATCAATCAGGATCTAGTGAGTGACACTCCATATTAGATGTGTTAAAAGGACCACTTTCACCACTTTTCAACCTATCTTCATATAATTGGTCCTCACTAATGTTAATGATAAAATATCACTATTTTTGTCCTACTCCGTCTGTGTCTCATAGGCCTTCTATGAGACACAGACTGGTTTCTGAACCGCCCACAGCCCTCCTATGAGACACAGACTGGTTTCTGAAATGCCCGCAGCCCTCCTATGAGACACAGACTGGTTTCTGAACTGCCCACAGCCCTCCTATGAGACACAGACTGGTTTCTGAACAGCCCACAGCCCTCCTATGAGACACAGACTGGTTTCTGAACCGCCCACAGCCCTCCTATGAGACAGACTGGTTTCTGAACCGTCCACAGCCCTCCTATGAGACACAGACTGGTTTCTGAACCGCCCACAGCCCTCCTATGAGACACAGACTGGTTTCTGAACTGCCCACAGCCCTCCTATGAGACACAGACTGGTTTCTGAACTGCCCACAGCCCTCCTATGAGACACAGACTGGTTTCTGAACCGCCCACAGCCCTCCTATGAGACACAGACTGGTTTCTGAACTGCCCACAGCCCTCCTATGAGACACAGACCGAGTAGAAAAACAATGGTGGCATTTTATCTTGAACATTAGTGAGGACCAATTACTATATACTGTATGCAGATGGGTTGAAAAGTGGAATTAATGTCGCATCCCTAGCAAAGTAGGTGAAACTTCACGTCATGTGAACACAGAAGTGGGTTCATGATATTATACGACCTACTGTATCAACATTATACTTTTATATCAATAGTGCACACAGAGAGTGTGAAGTGCTCTCCGTCTCATACAAACAATGAAATAAAACGGTTTAGGTTCACATCACATTCGGACGAGTTTCCAGCCTTTGATGGCTTATATACGACATCTGTTCCATTGCACGATTAAAGCCTGCATACATGTCGCTTGATTTAGCACATCCAAATTTAAACCCCATCAACATACAGTTGATAACCCCATGAATGACAAACCATGTTCAACCATTTCGTACACCAGCATGAAGACATTTTGCTGTTAAATAAAGCATATACTCAATTCAAAATACATCATTCTAAATCCACATTGTTTTGATCAAATTCTTCAGAAAACACAAAAAGAAGAAATAAGAGGAATGGACTCTAAAGGTCCCTGCACACTGGACGACGGGTTTTCGGATTTTTAGCTGCGTTTTTTTCCATCGGTTTTCCGAAAAATGTGTCCAGCGTGCAACCACCTGATTGGATAAGGCTGACGGTGTAACACAGCATTAAAGGACCACTTCACCACTTCTCTTCCTATAATTGTCCTCACTAATGTTCATGATAAAATACCAAAAAAAAAATCCTACTCAGTCTGTGTCTCATAGGAAAGGCTGTGGGGCAGTTCAGAAACCCGTCCACCAGTGACATCATCAATGGTGAATCCAAGCCAATAGAAACGGCAGGCTGTCTTTTCCTGAAAAGTTGCAATGCAAAAGTTGAAGCCATCGTTCTCACGATAATAAGAATGTAAATATATTTTAAAACAAATATTGTTTTAAAAAAACAATATGCCTAATGATCATGTCACTGGTGGACGGGTGTCCGAACTGCCCAAAGCCCTCCTATGAGACACAGACTGAGTAGGACAAAATGGTGATTTATCATGAACATTAATGATGACCATTTATATGAAGAGATGTTGAAAAGTGGTGAAGTGGTCCTTTAAATGAACCCTCATAATGTCTTCAGTGGGAGTTAAATGGCCATCCGTTTTGGTCCTTCAAAATAAAAGACATCACATTTTAACACAATCATCTGCATAATTTTTTTAACGCATAGTAATTTTCGTCCTATAGTAAATACTAGTATATAGAGAAGCATTCGTGGCACAAATCAAAACGTTGCACGCCCAACAAAACCAGGCATCCATAATAAAAAATAAAAGAAATCAATCATTTCCCCAATCATTTCCGAAAACAGCAGAAACTGCAGATCTAACTTGAGGGGAGCTTGGTTTCATCTTTTGGTCTAGACATGTTGGAACCAGCAGAGGGCAGTGTTGTTTAAAGTGTACATTCCCTCACACATCAAGTGCATTTCTGTATCATTACATTTAGCACTTTTTACCCCGTTTGCAAGTGGACAAAAAGAAAGTGTGCAAAGAAATCAAAAGGAAGTTAACAAGTCATCCAAAATGCTCACAGCTATTACATTGAAACAAAATTACATAAATTAAATAAAAAAAAAACAGACAAAAACTGTCTAAATCTGTGTGAAATGCTGGTAGGCAGTGCGGAACAGTTTGTGACTTTAATACAGCAGATCTATTTGTCTATGGACAAATAGATTGTCCATAGATTCAAACGGTTATAGTCAAGACAACTTACAGTGAGTACGAGTCAAGACCAAGACCGCCTCTTAAGATCCAAGACGAACAAATGATTGAGACAAATTCAACCCCAGAATTCCACAGTACATTCAGAGTGTTAAGAGCTGTGCACAACTCTTTCACAACTACATTAACCCACAATACACCATTAGCACCATACATTTAAATATCCATTTGAAATGTAGGCCAAATACACAGTGTAGTTTATAAATAAACTAACAGCGGTGATACAAGCACAAACTCAACTGTGCCACTAATGAAAAAGGAAGGAAAAGAAAAACACTTTTGTTCGTTGTTCCACTTTGAACCCCAACATCCACATTCTGGAGGAGGATATTAGCCAGAAACAGCACCTCTACCAGCTTGTAGATCAGCTATTTTTGGCCAAGAGATTTGGTGTAGACAGAAGGAAAGGTACAGAGATCTATCCCACTATTAAAGGGCTTAAAGGTTCCTGTTTCCTGACATTCATTTTCATTTATTTTTCGTTTTTCTTTTAGGTTTCATGACCTCATTTACACCCCCCAAAAAACTGAACTTTAAACATTCAGTGGATTTTTTCTGTGGTCTGGAGTTTTCTCTGGGGTTTGGAAGCCTTTTGAGCTGCAATGAAAAACAGGCAAAACAGTGAAAACAGTGACATCTGCTGGCGAAACCCCATTGACATACAGTATAGGGATTTGCAGGCTGTGACATCACAAACAGCAGGAACACCAAAGCACTTGTTTGAGCCAGAAAACCACAGAAAATCTACTGAATGTTTAAAAAGTTCAGGTTTTTTGGGTGTTTTTTTTAGCTCAGAAAACAAAACAAAAACAAATACCCATTCTGGGCGGGAACCCCTTTTGGTGTAAGCATTATGTTCTGCTTTAGCTATTGAAAAATAGCAGATCTATACAAGCTCATAGCGCGCCACCGAGTGGCGCGCTACGAGCTTGTAGGTCTGCTATTTTTGAAAAATCGAAGAACGACCGACATAGAAACATAGCTTTTTCAAAAAACTGTCAGGATGTAGAAGACATTTTTTAGAATCTGATCTCAGGTCAAAATGGGTTAAATTAGATGTGGAAAGGAGTTTGAGAGCAGTGTCATTTAAGACCAATTTGGTTCAAACATAATAATATTATGAGGATGCGATCTAGAGCAGGTCTCGAAACAACCGAACCCTATGAGGATGCGATCTAGAGCAGGTCTCGAAACAACCGAACCCTCAAGAACGCCACAGCAGACGGATTTCACAGACGGACGGAGAAACTCATTTTCTTTTCTATAATAATTGATTGTTAATATTGCATATTGCTCAATAGATACAACTGAAATGTAAAATAGGCTTTTTAAATCAAGTGCATCATCAATGTATTAATATTATATATTATTAATTGTCTTCATGGGATCAATAAAAGGTCTAAGTGCATACATGGTGTTAGTATTTTTTACTAGTGTTAAGGTTCCACATTAAATCTTTTAAAGTCATTAAATATATTTGCATGGATCTTATTTAAGTGATCGTGGTTAGTGGTTAGACTTAATACGATACAGGTGGTTTAGTTTTTTAGGATTAGTTAGTTAATATTATGAAGATGCGTGTGTGTGTGTGTGTGTGTGTGTGTGTGTGTGTGTGTGTGTGTGTGCGTACGTGTATAATACTTACTAGTATTCACCTTCTTTTACACTTAAGGCATTGTATCACACGCCACCTTCTCAGACTTTTATTTGTATTACTTTTATACTGACCAGAACGTCATGCGTTTCCCTGTGTATATAAATATAGGTGCATAAATCAACGCATAAAGACTATATAATATAATATTGCTCGTGGGCTCTAGATTTGGTACGAGAGACAAAACGAAACAAACACTTAATTAATGCACACGCGCCGATGGTTTTGGTCATTTTGTACATCGTTAAGGGCCAAAGGGCGGGAACCCCCCCCCCCCCCACTACATTCATCCTCAATGGAACTAATTGAATTGCATCAGATTGTTAAATAATTACCTATGAGGTGAAGTATGGCCCTTTTCTTTTAACGATACATGAATGCAGCAAACATTGCAAAAGGTGCAATATGCAATAGTAGTTATACTACAGTAACCACGGTTCAGTATCTTGATCTAAAGTGGGTTTAATATGACACATATCTTAATATGACACATATTGTAGGTTATTGTCCTTATTTGGTTTGAAGTCCAAACGTATACTTTAAAAAATGCGCGGGGGGAAAAAAAAACGTATCACTGCAACAAAAAAACAAAAAATAAAGTTTGACATAATATCGATTATATATAATATTATCATCATCGTCACAATATGTCTATATATTTCCCCAGCCCTGATACGCAGTGCTCAGAGAGTCGACAGCATTAATACCATGGTGGGCACCAAGAAGAGGCACCAGCATGCCAACCGCATCTGGCCCTTTTTTTGGATTTGCATTAATACATAAGTTATTAATACAGAGTAATGTCAGCTATTTGCCACCAGCCGTATAACTTCATCTGTCCCTTTAAGTTAATGTCGTGAGGATCAAAGCTCTGATCTTCCCGTCCCACAGTCCCAGAGCACGCGCTTCTATCCTATCCAGATATAATAATACGTATCTGCACGATGCCAACGTCGCTCTCTATGTACGTCAACTTGTTGAACATCGGGAGCCTCGATCGGAAAACAGATGGATGTGTTCGCTGGCGCGTCGCGTCGAGGTTTCAGTGGCACTGGCTAAATACAAAACAAAAACAAAAACAAAAGCTACGCACCCTATCCTGCTCCGCATGCAGACCGCTAGGATGTAGCGTCGCCATTCTCCGCCCAACGAACCTTCCACCCGTGCATTATTGTTACACGGCAACACCCCAGTATTTTTGCAACTAAAGTAAGTAGTCCAATGGGGCGTTGGGCGGTGGTCGCCCCTTTTCAGAAGACATATCTGACTCACAGTGTCGTTTTACTATAATAATAAGTAATACACTACTTGTTACTTTTTGGCAGTTAGACCAGCGTTGTTGAAGAAGTGCAGAAGACCCTTTTGCAGAGAGCCCTGGATAGAAGCCTGGAGGATGGACGCCTCTTGACTCAGAGTTTGGTTTGATCACAGCAGTAGTAGTAGTAGTAGTAGTAGTAGCAGAGCGTCAAATGGAACCAAATGGACCCGTACGGGTCCATTTGGTTCCATTTGACGCTCTGCCAGCGATGCGAGCGAACAAACGATGAAATCTCATTAGAATACACGTTGTTTTCTTTTCCAACGAGACCTGTCCTGACGTACCGCAAGTGTCCAGCGACGTCCTATTGGCTCGCAGAGTCTATTTGAGCGAGCAGGTTTCGCCGCGGCCTCACGAACACTTTTTATTGGGTGAGAGATCTACACGCTAAACTATTTATTGGTTATTTGATTGACGTCGCAACAACAACAACAAACGGGCGAGGATAGTTTTTCCGGGCGTGGTGGGAACGCTCGCTCCTCTGCCTGTGTAGATGAGGTGTGACCCCCGACCACCCCCAAGGACAGGTATAAGGACTAGATGTTGGTCTCGTCGTGCTGTGTAGATGAGGTGTGACCCCCGACCCCCCCTCCAAGGAGAGGTATAAGGACTAGATGTTGGTCTCGTGCTGCATGGCCTCCTTGCGTTCCTCAGGAGAGGACAGAGGCGTGTCGGTGTCCGTTCGGACGTGCACGGCGTCCTCCGTGTCCGCCTGTTTGTACGTCACCGCGTCGTGCTTGCTGCGCTCGCGCTCCAGCAGGCGGTAGTTGATGAAGTTCCCGACGAAGAGCCAGACGCTGGCCACGGTGACGATGACGCCGCAGCAGAAGTACATGTACTTGTAGTTCTTGGTGACGTCGACCAGCATGCCTGTACGTACGGGAGAAAACGACATGGTTTCATTCATGTAGATCATACATGGGCAACTGGTGGCCCGGGGGCCACATGCGGCCCCCACCTTTACTTAATGTGGCCCTCAGGTTAATGTCGGAATACTGACATAATATTGGTTTCAGCTGTTTACAACTCCACAACATGCAAACATGACCCGCTTTAATTACTTCAGTCTAAATTAGTAGCTCAATGCTCAACACAAGTATAACTAGAACTGCACTCTGTCGAGTGCATACTTGCTTGTTGCACACTAGTAGGCCATAAATGGCCAACTAGTGCGCAAGCAGAGCGCGCATGTAATCTTTTCGCCCGCTGTAAACTGCCAAATTTCAGTATCTCTGTGAAGGAACGTTTGAAATGATTAATGTTTAGATGTAATTATTTGCTACCTACTATACATGTAATCATTTAGTATTAAGTATGATTCTAGTTTCTATCTATATAAGAAATACTGTTTTATTGTTGTAGATATATTCTGGATCCATTTTTTGTTTTTCAGAGACAAATAAATCATTTATATGTGTTGAAAAAAAAAGGTATATAAACTGAATTAAAATATGTTATACAGTATACTTTTTCTGTAAACGGTGGAATCTCAATATCTCTGTGAAGGAACATTTGAAATGTGTAATTATTAGGTGTAACTATTTACTACCTATCTAATTTATGTATGTAAACGCCTATAAAAAAAAGTATATAAACTGAATTAAAAATGTAATTTTAATTTTAAATCTATTTCATGTTAGACTATAGTGATATTAATACTAAATCATGGTCAGAGTAATATGTGTCTCTAACTTCAATTTCTATAATAATACTTTCACATTTGTTAAAATATACATGATCTAAAATATTTCCGTAATCTGTAGTTGGATTTGTATTTAATTGTTTAAAGCCTAATTTTGACATGTAGGTCTTTATACTTCTTTCTATCTCAGTATTATGGTCTTCATTGAAATCTCCTATTATCAAAATTGCAGAAGTCGGAGATGATATGTACTGTATCATGTATTCGAGAAATGTGTTTAATTTTGAAAGGTCTGTTTTAGGTGATCTGTACATAAGAATGATATATAGATTTTTATCTTTTACATGTATACATATATGTTCTACTTTCTCTAATATCCTGCTTTCAGTTGGAATTCTTTCAATGGAAATATCTTCTTTTATAGCAAACATAAGGTTTCTTACGTCATCATTTAGAGCTAGTCATACACGTATGTGTATGACTAGCTCTAAATGATGACGTAAGAAATACGTGTATGACCAGCTCTAAATGATGACGTAAGAGATATGGTCATTTCGTCATCATTGGTCCAGCAATACAGGCATATACTATATACGTATATCTATATACTCTATACTCTATACTGTATAAAGTGTGTAGTTGTAAGTTGATTAGCGGTATTCTGTGATCGGCCTGGTCCAAAAACCGTGACAGCAAAAAAAACGTTCCGCCATTTCAGGACCCCCCCAGAAAAACATCAAATCTGTGCCCGTATTGCTGGACCAATGATGACGAAATGACCATATTTCTTACGTCATCATTTAGAGCTAGTC
This sequence comes from Protomyctophum parallelum, assembly GCF_964188405.1. Classification (NCBI taxonomy): domain Eukaryota; kingdom Metazoa; phylum Chordata; class Actinopteri; order Myctophiformes; family Myctophidae; genus Protomyctophum; species Protomyctophum parallelum. The sequence continues at coordinate 27,830,045 of NC_139714.1, read as the reverse complement.
ATACACATACGTGTATGACTAGCTCTAAATGATGACGTAAGAAATACGTGTATGACCAGCTCTAAATGATGACGTAAGAGATATGGTCATTTCGTCATCATTGGTCCAGCAATACGGGCACAGATTTGATGTTTTTCTGGGGGGGTCCTGAAATGGCGGAACGGCTGTCACGACAAATGGACCAGGCCGATCACATTACTTGCGCGCTCTGCTTGCGCAAGTAATGAAAGGCATTTGAAATTACATAGAAATGTAAATTTTCAGGATTCCAATTAAAAGATAGCAAAAAATATTCAAGATTTCAATTCGAATATAGAAATAATGGCAGACACGTTTTGAGCTTGTAGATCTGCTATTTTTTCTATATTCGACAGCAATGTGGCCCTCTGGAGTGAGTGTGGAAATATAGTGGCCCTCTCCATCGTCAAAGTTGCCTACCCCTGATGTAGATATTTCCACCGTTTAGACGTTGTTAGATGTTAGATCCTTAGGCTTATGAATGATCCGTGATGACTGTTGTTTATGTATTTGATGTATCGCCATGTGTGGTTCTTGCTTACTGTAAATCGCTCTGGATTAAGAGCGTCTGCTAAATGCCTAAATTGTAAAAACCTATTTTTAAACTGTGAAAGCCTACGTGACTATTCAGTAGTTCATGCTCAATGCCATTAGGAGAACTTTGAGGTAAGATTTGTTTCTAAATGTCTTGTGTCAATATTGAATTACTTTGATACCTTATCAATGATCCCGTTTAGCCTGTTTTAGGCATTATGTTACGCTTTTTGACAAATAGCAGATCTACAACATTGAGTTGAGATGCTATGAATTGCATTGAGTTAGTCACAATGTAAGTTGCTTGAATTAGATGTGAAGCTGTCAGCAGTGGCCATAGAGCTAAGCAGTGTTGATTTCATCCACTAAAACTATGACGAAAAATGTTAATCGACTATTTTTTCACTGACGAAAACCAAATAAAATCTAAGCCACGCCAGATAAAAAAGTAAAGTAAAATGTCAGGGAGGGACTAGTGGAACTGAAAGTCAAGTCATGTTATGCTCGGGTGCATGCTGAAAATAGCAGATCTACAAGCTCACAATATTGTATTTTATGCATACTTTATGGGTGAATTATGCATTGTCTCATCTGTAATTGACATGTACGATGATGTATCATTGAAGTGTAGTTTTATTGAAGTGTAGTTTTATTCCTGTCTCTTGGCCAGTTCCAACTTGACAAACAGACTCTGTCTGTCTGTGTTTTTACTGGTTAAATAAAATATGTAAATATAAACAATCACACCTGTGTGATGTGAGCAGCGCTCTTATCATCACATACATGCATCTCATTACGACCAATCACCATTTTGCGTCCTCACTTTTCTGTGCTCACTTTTTATCCTCAATATGTACTTTGCTCAGCCAATCAAATTAATCGCTATGGGGTGCTCAGCCAATCAATTCATCGCTATGGGGTGCTCAGCCAATCAATTCATTGCTATGGGGCGCTCAGCCAATCAATTCATTGCTATGGGGTGCTCAGCCAATCAATTCATTGCTATGGGGTGCTCAGCCAATCAATTCATTGCTATGGGGTGCTCAGCCAATCAATTCATTGCTATGGGGTGCTCAGCCAATCAATTCATTGCTATTGGGTGCACACACAAACACACAAAGTTGAGCATAGGAGGGCTCTAGCCGCAGAGTTCATTTCGTCGACTAAAAGACTACCTTTTTCCACTGACGAAAACTAAATGGAAACAAAATGAAAACTAAGCTATGATGACTAAAACTAAGACTAAATATATCGACAATTTTTCGTCAACAAATAAAAACTAGACTAAAATGTTAGGAAGGGACTAGTGGACAAGAGATTCAGTACAAGTCATTTTACACTTGGTTGCAGCCGATCTACAAGCTCACAACGCGCTCACACGTGTAAAAACAGTCATTACGACGGAATCAGGGTCCGCCAAAATCATTTTTAGTCGACTAAATCAACTGTACATTTAGTCGACTAAAACTAGACTAAATCAAAATCAACACTGGCTAGCCCTAGCTAGCCCCTCAGATAAAGGAAGGCATTGTGGCATGTCGCTAGGCAACAGGCCGCCAGGTAAGCATGCGTCCCGAGGGGGAGAGAGGCAGAGTCCAGCCGAGAAGACCACGCCTACCACTCGGCCAGCTGGTAGACGGCCGCTACGTACCCGCCTACATTCTGTCTCAAGTTCATTCCTACTCATCAAGGCCACCTGTGAGCCCAGACACACAGACAAAATGCAGACGAGGCTGCCTCTGCCCTCATTTCCTCTCTGACGCTCTGAGGGAACAGGTCGGGCCAGGCTCTGGCGGTAAGCGACTCCACTCACATTCACACACACACTCGACCCACACCAGTGATACATGTGAAGCAATCACTAATCCCCACGTCTCTCTTCCACCTATAGGTAACCCGCTCCCGATTGTGAATCGGAACCTAGACCCCTCCCATGGCTGGATTGAGACGGGGAACGCAGTACCCGGCATTGTGTCTCAGCCAGGAGTAATATTGACATTGTGACAGACATTCACCGTGAGCCTCTTGTATAGGGATAGAGCCGGCCAGTGCCACCCGTAGGGACAGACGGGAAAGCCTGGAGCTCCCGCAATTGAGTGACATTTGTTGACTTTGTGCATTTATGTTTAATCTCTTGATCAAACCCATGTCCACGGGTCTGTGAACAATAAACCAGCCGAATAGGCGATATCCTGTGCCATCTGAGTGTCCTGGTGTTGTTCAGTCCCCACAGCATATATAAATACCTGCGAGTGGAGGGCCCAGCAGCACCGGGCAGCACTCCACGATGGTGGTGAGCCCGACGGCGCTGGAGAACCGCGGGGCGCCCACTAGGTCCATGAGGGTCTCGAACAGCACCGAGCTGACCATGCCGAAGGCGAAGCCGAAGAACACGGCGTAGACCACCAGGCCCGTGTAGGTGTCGGCCAGCGGACACAGCATGTGACACAGCCCGTTGTAGAGCACGGCGAAGCTGAAGAAGTACTGGATCCTGGGACGGATCCACCTGGGGGGGGGGGGGGGGGGGAGGGGGGAGGGGGATACAATCCAACCATTAACCCGTTTAGATCTGAGATCAGGCTCTAAAAATGTCTTCTACATCCTGACAGTTTTCTGAAAAAGCTATGTTTGTTTCTATATGTCAGTCGTTCTTCGATTTTTCAAAAATAGCAGACCTGCAAGCTCGTAGCGCGCCACTCGGTGGCGCGCTATGAGCTTGTAGATCTGCAATTTTTCAATAGCTAAAGCTAATAACGTAATGCTAATACCAAAAGGGGTTCCCGCCCCCAAAATCCTGACAGTTTTCTGAAAAAACCCTATGGTTCTATGTGTCAGTGGTTCTCAAACTATTTCATGTCAAGGACCCCAAAAAATTATATGTAATTGGCCGCCGACCCACATCTGAAAATATGTTGTTCCAGGTACCCACCCCCCCCCCCCCCCCCCCCCCCCCCCCAGAAGCAAAGATTCGAGTTAAAAACATTCGCTCTGAAAGAATATATATTCAAAGATTTGCGCCACATTTTCAAATATGAACTTGTAGGTCTTGTAGATCTGCTTGTAGATCTGCTATTTTTCAATAGCTAAACTATAACATAATGCTTTAAAACACCAAAAGGGGTTCCCGCCCCCAAAACCTACTGTATGCAATCTCATTTTGTGAAGAATCATGAAGAACGGTGCAGCAACTAGTTGGCCGTCCGATTCATTTTAGTTACTCTTTTTGCAATCTGGGAACCCATCGGCAAAAAAACAACAAAAAACAGCACCCTCTGCAGGCCCCAGCAGATATAATGTGTATAACAGGATGTTGGCCCGTTTGCCCCGGGCTCAGCCCTCCACTTCCTGTGGTGCGTCTGTGTTTTCATTCCCACTGTCAACAGTGTGTATACTACACATTCTGAATGGCCTTGTGGACAGATTCGGTAGCGCATCACAGAATCTGTTCTTGAGAGATTACTCTTTTTTTAATCTCGCCGCAAAGCAGGGTGCTATTAACCTGACGCTGCCAGATCCAAGAAGCTTGCTAAACACATTTGTTTCACAGCTTATTGGGATCTGGGATCTCGGGAGCCAATTCGATGACGGGGCTGTTCCTTTTTTTCAAGATACTTGGTAGATGATTGGATGGGACCGTCTGTCTATCACCGTGTGGGCGTGCAAACACAACCAATCATATTGACGTGTCTACATGACGTATGGTAAATGAAACTCTTGCCGAAGCCAGTCGGGAGGAGAGCAAAAACACATTTTCCACGCAGAAAAGCCTTCAGTGCCATACTTTGCTCTTCTTTCAACGAAGAAATATTGTCCAGTTGAGAAATAACTGATGTTATTGCAGCATCTATCGTCATATCGGTCTTGCTCATGGTAGCGGCCATGTTGACTAGTGAAAAAACTACAACACAAGAGCCGCTTCTATATAGCCTCACATCCGGTTTCGCACATATCCCGCCCTTAGCTCACGCTGATTGGTTCGAACCGGGTTTGTTTCGGTGTTAGCTCAACCCCCTGAGCGATCTCAGATGGATGCTGTCTTGGGGAACATGGTTACTCAATACCGCCCCCATCTGGCAGAGTCAGGTTAGGGTGCTATGGGCTATAGTTCCAAACATTGGAACTATCCCATTGAGATAGAATGAGCACTTCTGCATTCCACTTCTTCATTCCCCTAGCCTACCTGGAGTTAGCAAAGAGCCCCATGGAGGGCCTGGCCACCATGTCGGTGAAGGCCAGGATGGACAGCAGGAAGGCGGCCTGGTACTCGTCCACGCCCATGTCCTTGGCGTAGGCGGCCAGGAACACGATGGGCGCGAAGAATCCCAGGAACATGATGCAGTTTCCCGACAGGTAGATGAGGAAGCCTCGGTGCTTGAACAGAGACAGGTCCAGGTACTTGTTCACCTGTTGAAGAGGGTCCAAACAAACACTTAGAAAGGAAAACTACGAGATTCCATGAATTAGAAAACAAAATGTTTAAGTAGAAAATAGGGCGAAAATAGCAAAGCGAGGCGTTGAGAGTTTGTAGATCAGCTATTTTCACTAGTATGAATCCTGGGGGAGACATCAAACTTCTCTTTTGGGTCAATGTTTGGGAACGTCTGTCCTGTAACACCGATGCCGATGTAAAAATATTATAAGAATAAAGTAATTAGGCAATATGAAGACGACGAATAGGATGGTTAGGATGCCTCTCGGGCGTCTCCCTAGGGAGGTCCTCGATGCACGTCCCACTGGGAGGAGACCCCGGGTCAGACCAAGGCGCAGTTGGAGGAAACACATCGACTCACTGGCCTTGGGACGTCTCGGGATCCCCCAGGAGGAAGTCACTAATGTTGCTCTGGAGCTATCTGGTGGAGCCGTTTCCCCTGCGACCAGACTACGGATAAGCGGTTGAAGATGAATGGATGGATGGATATTATCCTTTGATGATATAAATTGTATTGTACTGTGATATACTGACATGTGTGACCAGATTTGACTGAGGGACTGCCATTGGATTCTTTTTACATTTTCGTTTGTTCATGTCATATGAAAGCAGGGAATCATTGCTTCAAATTGACATATTGGTTGTTGACCCACCAGTTTTGGAGATATGGCTTTATAGAGTAATGTCTTGCAGAGAAACGGCGAAAACAGGCTTGAAAGGTTCACTTCTGTGGACTCTAACATTACACCTAGCTACATGTTTAAGCCTTTATTTCATATTTACATGTCTTCTGTGCTCTCTAACATTACACCTAGCTACATGTGTAAGCCTTTATTTCTTATTTACATGTCTTCTGTGCTCTCTAACATTACACCTAGCTACATGTGTAAGCATTTATTTCTTATTTACATGTCTTCTGTGGTCTCTAACATTACACCTAGCTATATGTTTAATCATTTATTTCATATTTACAGCTCTGACATTGATTTCAGACATGCTTTAGTATGTGAAGAGATATGTTTCTACGTCAGTGGTTCTCAAACTATTTCATGTCAAGGAGCCTAAGAATTGTATGTATTTGACCGCCGACCCCCAAAATATGTTGTTCCAGGGACCTCCCCCAGAAGCAAAGATTTGAGTTAAAAAACGTTTGCTCTGAAAGAATATATATATTCAAAGATTTGCGCCACATTTTCACGATTTTTCAAAAATAGCACACCTACAAGCTCGTAGCGCGGCACTATGAGCTTGTAGATCTGCTATTTTTCAACAGCTAAAGCACAACATAATGCTTTAAAACACCAAAAAGGCGTTCGTTCCCGCCCCCAAAATGGGTTACATCATGAAAACTAAATGAAATGAACCTTGTCGTAGACGCTGCGCTTCTGGCTGGAGGTCTTCATGGCGGCGAGGGGCTCCTGCTCCTTCTTCTTGGAGGGCAGGGGGGCCCAGGGGCCTCATGAGGGAGCCCGCCACGCAGCAGTTGAGCAGCAGGCCCCCCAGGATGAAGAAGCTGCCCCTCCAGCCGAAGCTGTTGAACAGGTACTGGTTGAGAGGAGCCAGCGTGCTGAGGAACACGGGGCTGCCCGCCATGGCCAGGCCGTTGGCGATGGGACGCTTAGCGAAGAAGTACTTGCCGATCATCGTCAGCGATGGCTGGAGGTTGAACGCCAAGCCCAATCCTGTGGGGAAAAAAAGTTTATTAAAAAATATGTGCGAATATCTTAGTTATAATGAAATTATGAGTTGATGTGTGTGTGTGTGTGTGTGTGTGTGTGTGTGTGTGTGTGTGTGTGTTTTTTAACACTTTTTACTGCCGAGATCGCCTTTTGACGCCACACGGATGTAGCTAAAGCTCAAACATAACCTCCTATCACACTGACACACATGTAGCTAAAGCTCACCCTTACCTCCTATCACACTATGTAGCTAAAGCTTAACATCATAATCACACTATGTAGCTAAAGCTCTAATAACCGCCAATCACACCGATACAGATGTAGCTAAAGCGCGAACTTCCTCCTATGACACCGATACAGATGTAGCTAATGCTCGACCCACCTCCTATGACACCGATACAGATGTAGCTAAAGCTCGACCCACCTCCTATGACACCGATACAGATGTAGCTAAAGCTCGACCCACCTCCTATGACACCGATACAGATGTAGCTAAAGCTCGGACCTCCTCCTATTACACCGATACAGATGTAAAGCCGATACAGATGTAGCTAAAGCTCGACACACCTCCTATGACACCGATACAGATGTAAAGCCGATACAGATGTAGCTAAAGCTCGACACACCTCCTATGACACCGATACAGATGAAAAAGCAGATACAGATGTAGCTAAAGCTCACCCTCCTCCTATGACACCGATACAGTTGTAGCTAAAGCTCGGACCCACCTCCTATGACACCGATACAGTTGTAGCTAAAGCTCGGACCCACCTATGACACCGATACAGTTGTAGCTAAAGCTCGGACCCACCTCCTATGACACCGATACAGTTGTAGCTAAAGCTCACCCTCCTCCTATGACACCGATACAGTTGTAGCTAAAGCTCGGACCCACCTCCTATGACACCGATGCAGACGTAAAGCTGCACCACGTTGTTGCAGAAGGAGGCAGAGATCATGCCGATGGAACAGAGGACTCCTCCCATCATCATGACCGGCCGGCAGCCGTAGGTGTTCACCAGGACGGCACTGATGGGACCTGGAGGAACACACACACACACACACACACCATATCAGCACACGAGAACATGTGACTAGGATCCTGCAGTGCCGATTGGACCTGGATAGAAGCGATCACAACTGCTGCAACAACTGAACATTTGTTCAAAGACTGTTGGACAACAACTTCAGAAACTTTATACATCCACGTATGATAACAGCATCCTAAAGGTTATAGCAAGGAATATCACCTCTAATACTAAGCATGTGTTGTATATGGAGAATATAGGTTGCTACCTTCAGGAAGGAGATATGGTGTACCAGCATACAATAAGGTCAGACTAAAGAGGTCCTTTTTGTCCACCAGTCGACCTTGAGGCTTAATCAGGAGTTGTATAGTAGCCACGGGGTAATCTTAAGCGGTGGATATTGCTCTTGTCTTCATGTTTTTATGTATGTAAATTGTCTTGTTCTTTTTGTTATGTGAAAAATGTTTGTTACGCCATGATGACTATAAAACTAAGACTATATATATCAACTGAAAACTTTGTCAACCAATACAAACTAGACTAAAATGTTAGAGAGGGGGACTAGTGGAGAAGAGATCATTTTACGTTTTAGGTGTTGGCGCTCTGAAAATATCAGATCTATATGAGCTTGTAGATTGGCGGTTCTGGAGAACCATGGGTCCGACCGACTCGACACCGGGCACTGCACTCCCCGTGGGGGTGTGGAACGTGTGTGTCGAATTTGAAGTCGGTGGGGGGGGGGGGGGGGGGGGGGGGCGAACGGTTCTCGAGATACGTAGATTACAGCCGCACGTACATACGTACTGTACTGTATACAGACAGATGTACAGAGACATTTATAGATAGATGTTGACGTACAAGTCTTTTCCCTGCCTCTACTAATGTGACCACGCCTCGTCTCCTGTCCTTGAATCTCAACCGGGAAAAAAAGGAGTCGATTGCACAGGGAAATAAAGAAGTAATAAAAGATGTATACTTTAGTGAAATAACGGGTCTCATCATTACCAACCAGATATCAGATCAATGTCAGGGCTGTGCTATTTAACCCATTTAGAACTGGAACGCATCTGTGTCGCCTGAGCTTTTAACGACTTTAAACTGTTGAAAAATAGCAGATCTACAAGCACATAGCGCAGCACCGAGTGCTTGTAGATCTGCTATTTTTTTAAAGTCTATGCTATGCTATGCTTCTGGAAGGGGTCCCTGGAACAACACATATTCAGATGGGGGTCCGGTGGCCAATTTACATAATCATTCTGGGAGTCCTGAACCATGAAACAGTTTGAGCACCACTGACAATAGAAACATGGGGTTTTTCAGAAAACTGTCATGATTTAGAAGACCGTTTCTTTTGTAGAATCTAGTGGTCTCAGGTCTCAATGGCTTAGAAAACACGACGGGCGAGTGTCGTCTGACTTCATTCGCTCCGCATGAATCTATTATTTTGCGACCTTGAGGAAACTAGTATCACTCATTTGCATACCTAGCGGTGATGGGTATTCTCTCCGGGGCTCGGTGCGTGCGGGTGAATAAGACCCGGATCGGACTGCTCAACTTAAACCTCTCTTAAAGTCTCTCTCTTGTAGCAAAAACATTACAAGAGTAACTAAAATGAACCGGACAGACAACTAGTGCTGCAGTGTTGTTTTTGGCAGCAAATTTTGATTTTAGTTTTAGTCATAGTCTTTTGAATAGTTTTCATTTAGTTTTAGTCACATTTTAGTCACGTGGAATGTGTTAGTGTTAGTCTAGTTTTAGTCGACTAAATGTCATGAGATTTTAGTCGACTAAATCTACAGTTGATTTAGTCGACTAAAATGTATTTTGGCGGGTCTTGATGCCGTCGTAATGAGTGTTTTTACACACTGCTGAAAATAGCCGATCTACAAGCTCACAACGCGACGCATTGCGACGCGTTGTGAGATTGTAGATCGGCTATTT